>NW_024746032.1:0-24255 GCF_018991925.1 Homarus americanus
TAGAAGTTACGTATTGCTAGGTACACCTCTGACACTCCCAGGCACACCTCTGACACTCCCCAGGTACACCTCCAACACCCCAGGTACACCTCCAACACTCCCCAGGCACCCACCCTGCACCCCTGACAACCCCTGGTACATCCCTGACACCCTGGTACACTTTGACACCTCCTGCACCTCCAACACTCCCCAGGTACTCCCCTGACACCCCAGGTACACCTTGACACTCCCAGTCACACCTCCGTCACTCCAGTCACACCCTGACACTCCCAGGCACAACCCCCTGACACCCAAGGCACAACCTGATACTCCAGGCACACCTCTGACACTAGTCACTCTTCTGACACCCCTGGTTCACCTCTGACACTTGCACACCCTGACACTCCCACACCTCTGACCTCCCAGGTACTCTGACACCTATACAACACTACACCCCAGGTACTCCTCAGACACTTGCACACCTCAGACACTCCCAGGTACACCTCTGACACCCCAGGTACACCCCTGACACTCCCAGGTTACCTCTAACACTCCCAGGTACTCCCCACACTCCCAGGTACACCTCTGACATTCCCAGGTACACCTCTGACACCCCAGGTACACCTCCGACACCCCAGGTACACTCTACACACCAGGCACACCTCTGACATTCCCAGGTACACCTCTGACACCCAGGTACTCCTCTGACACTCGGCACACCCCTGACACTCCCAGGCACACCTGTGATACCCCAGGCACACCTCTGACACTAGGGTACACCTGATAATCCCAGGTACACCTCTGACACTCCCAGGTACACCTGACACTCCCAGGCACACCTCCGACACCCTAGGCACACCCATGACACCCCAGGCACTCCAGACCATGGCACCCCTGACACCCGGCACACCTTTGACACTCCAGGTACTCCACTGATACTCCCAGGTACACCCTGACACCCCAGGTACACATCTGACACTCCCACTTGCACCTGACACTCCCAGGCACACCTCTGACACCCCAGGCACACCTGACACTCCCAGGTACACCTCCAACACTCCCAGCCACACTCTCACACTCCCAGAGCACTCCAACACTCTCAGTTACACCCCTGACACTCCCAATGCACACCCCTGACACCCCAGGCACACCTCTGACTCTCTCAGGTACACCTCTAACTCCCCAGGCACACCTCTGACACCCGGTACTCCACTGACACTCCCTGGTACATCTCGACACCTCAGGTACACCTCTGACACCCCAGGCACCTCTGACACCCTGGCACACCTGACACCCCACACCCCTTACACCCCAGGTACACCCCCAGACACCCCAGGCACACCTCTGACATTCCCAGGCACACCACCGACACTCTAGGCACACCTCTGATACTCCCCTGGCACACCTCTGACACTCCCAGGCATACCTCCACACTCCCTGGTTCTCCCTGACACCCCAGGTACACCTCAGACACTCCCAGGTACACGTGAGACACAGGTACACCTCTGACACTCCCAAGTACACCCCTGATACCCCAGGAACTCCTCACACTCTGCACCTCTGACATTCCCAGGTACACCTCTGACACTCTTGCACACATCTGACACTCCCAGGTACACCCCTGACACTCTGGGAACACCTCCGACACCCCAGGTATACCTCTGACCTCCCAGGTACACCTTGACACTCCCAGGTACTCCACTGACACTCCCAGCAACTGCTCTGACACTCTAGGTACGCTTCCGACACTCCCAGGTACACCTCCGACACTCCCAGTTACACCTCCAACACTCCCAGGTACACCCTGACATTCCAGGTACCTCTGCCACTCCCAGGTACAACTCTGACACTCCCAGGTACACCTCTGACACTCAGGTACACCTCTGACACTCCCAGGTACACCTCTGACACTCCCAGGTACACCTCCAACACTCCAGGTACACCTCCAACACTCCCATGTACACCTCTGACACTCCCAGGTACTCCTTTGACACTCTCTGGTACATCCCTGACACTCTCAGGTACACTTCTGACACTCCCAGGTACACCTCCAACACTCCCAGGTACTCCTCTGACACTCCCAGGTACACCTTTGACACTCCCAGTTACACCTCCGTCACTTCCAGTTACACCTGACACTCCCAGGTACACCCCTGACACTCCCAGGTACAACTCTGATACTCCCAGACACCTCTGACCTCCCAGGTACTCCTCTGACACTCCCTGGTTCACCTCTGACACTCCAGGTACACCTCTGACACCTCCAGTGCACACCTCCCAGCACTCCCAGGTACTCCTCTGACACTCCCAGGTACAACCCCTTACACTCCCAGGTACTCCTCAGACACTCCCAGGTACACCTCAGACACTCCAGGTACACCTCTGACACTCCCAGGTACACCCTGACACTCCCAGGTTACTCCTCTAACACTCCAGGTCCCCCCTACCCCAGGTACCTCTGACATTCCCAGGTACACCTCTGACACTCCCAGGTACCTCCGACACTCCCAGGCACACTTCTTACACGCCAGGTACACCTCTGACATTCCCAGGTACACCTCTGACACTCCCAGGTACTCCTCTGACACTCCCAGGTACCCCTGACACTCAGGTACACCTGTGATACTCCCAGGTACACCTCTGACACTCCCAGGCACACCGATAATCCCAGGTACACCTCTGACACTCCCAGGTACACCTCCGACACTCCAGGTACACCTCCGACACTCCTAGGTACACATGACTCCCAGGTGCTCCTCAGACCATGGTACACCTGACACTCCCGGCAACCTTGACACTCCCAGATACTCCACTGATACTCCAGGTACACCTCTGACACTCCCAGGTACACATCTGACCTCCACTTGCACCTCTGACACTCAGGTACACCTCTGCACTCAGGTACACCTCCGACACTCCCAGGTACACCTCCAACACTCCCAGCTACACTTCTCACACTCCCAGAGACACCTCCAACACTCAGTTACACTGACACTCCCACGTACACCTGACACTCCAGGTACACCTCTGACTCTCTCAGGTACACCTCTGACACTCAGGTACACCTCTGACACTCCCAGGTACTCCACTGACCTCCTGGTACATCTCTGACACTCTCAGGTACACCTCTGACACTCAGGTTCTCCTCTGACACTCCTGGTACACACCTGACCTCCCAGGTACACCTCACTACACTCCAGGTACACCTCAGAAACTCCCAGGTACACCTCTGACATTCCAGGTACACCACTGACCTCCCAGGTACACCTCTGACACTCCCAGGTACACCTCTGACTCCCAGGTACACCACTGACACTCCAGGTACTCCTGTGACTCTCTCATTTACCTCAGACACTCCCAGGTTACACATCAGACACTCCCAGGTACACCTCAGACACTCCCGAGGTACACCACTGACCTCCCTGGTACACCTCTGACATTCCCAGTTACACCTGCCTCCCAGTTACACCACTGACACTCCCAGGTACACCTCTGCACTCCCAGGTACCTCCCCAGCCTCCCAGGCCAAACCTTACACTCCAGGTACACCTCAGAACCTCCCAGGTACACCTCAGACACTCCCAGGTGCACCTCTGACCTCAGGTACACCTCTGACACTCCCAGGTAAACCCCGACCTCCCAGGTACTCTGTGACACTCCCAGGTACACTTCTGACACTCCCAGGTACACCTCTGACACTCTCAGGATCACCTCCTGACCTCCCAGGTACCGTCTGGCACTCCCAGGTACACCTCAGACACTCCCAGGTGACACCTCTGACACTCCCAGTTACACCTCTGATACTCCCAGGTATGCCTCTGACACTCCCAGGTGCACCCGCTGACACTCTCAGGTACACTGCTGAACTGCCACGTATACTTCTGACACTCCCAGGTACACCTCTGACACTCCCAGGTACACCTCTGACACTCCCAGTGCATCTCTGACACTCCTTGGTACACCTCTGACACTGCCAGGTACACCTCTGACATTCCCAGGTACAACTGTGACACCCCCAGTTACATCTCCCACACTCCCAGGTACACCTCACACTCCCAGGTACAGCTCCGATATTCCCAGGAACACCTCCGATATTCCCAGGCACAACTGTGGCTTCCAGGTACACCTCCGACACTCCCAAGTACACCTCTGACACGGTACAGCTCCGATATTCCCAGGAACACCTCCGATATTCCCAGGTACACCTCCGATACTCCCAGGTACACCTTTGAGACTCCCAGGTACTCACTGACACTCCTGGTACACCTCTGACATTCCCAGTTACCTCCAACACTCCCAGTTACACCCCTGACACTCCCAGGTACCTCTGTGCTCAGGTACACCTCTGATGCTCCATGTGCACCTCAGAAACTCCCAGGTACCTCCGTGCTCCCAGGCACACCTCCGATACTCCCAGGTACACCTCGGCCACTCCCAGGTACTCCTCTGACATTCCTGGTTCACCTGACCTCCCAGGTACACCTCTGCCTCCCTGGTACACCTCTGGCTCCCAGGTACACCTCTGACACTCCCAGGTACGCCTCCGACCTCCCAGGTACATCTCGCACTCCCAGGTAAACCTCCGATACTCTCCAGGTACACCCCGACACTCCCAGGTACACCTCTTACACTCCTAGGTACTCCACCTGACACTCCCAGGTACACCGAGGACACTCCCAGGTACACCTCTTACACTCCCAGTTACACCCCCTGACCTCCCAGGTACACCTCTGACCTCCCAGGTACACCTCTGATGCTCCCGTGTGCACCTCAAACTCCCAGGTACACCTCCGATACTCCCAGGTACCTCCCGTACTCCCAGGTACACCTCGGCCACTCCCAGGTACTCCTCTGACATTCCCTGGTTCACCTCTGGCACTCAGGTACACCTCAGACACTCCCAGGCTACCTCTGTCCAGGTACACCTCTCAAAACTCCCAGGTACTCCTCTGAGCACCCAGGTACACCTCTGACCTCCCAGGTACACCTGTCACTCAGGAACACCTCGACACTCTCAGGAACACCTCCGACACTCCAGGTACACCTCTGACACTCCCAGGCACACCTCCGAGCACCCCAGGTACCTCTGACACTCCCAGTACTCCACCTCCCAGGAACTGCTCTGACCCTCCTAGGTACCTTCCGACACTCCCAGGTACACCTCCGACCTCCAGTACCTCCAAAACTCCCAGGTACACCCCTGACATTCCCAGGTACACCTTTGACACTCCCAGGTACACCTCTGCACTCCCAGGTACACCTCTGACCTCCCAGGTACACCTCTGACCTCCCAGGTGCACCTCCGACCTCCCAGGTACACCTCCAACACTCCCAGGTACACCTCCTGACACTCCCAGGTACTCCTCTGACCTCTCTGGTACACCCCTGACCTCCCAGGTACACTTCTAACACTCCCAGGTACTCCACTGACAACTCCAGGAACTGCTCTGACACTCCAGGGGACTCCTTTGACCTCCCAGGTACTCTTCTGACCTCCCAGGTACTCCTCTGACCTCCCAGGTACACATCTGGCCACTCCCACTACACCCCTGACACTCTCAAGACCTCCTTTGCTCCCAGGTATTCTCCGACACTCCCAGGTACACCTTTGACCTCCCAGTTACACCTCCGTCACTTCCAGTTACCTCCCAGGTATACCCCTGACCTCCCAGGTACCACTCTGATACTCCAGGTACACCTCTGACACTCCCAGGTACTCTCTGATACTCCTGGTTCTCTGACACTCCCATGTACACCTCTAACACTCCCAGTACACCTCTGACACTCCCAGGTACACCTGACACTCCCTGGTACAACCTTACACTCCCAGGTACTCCTCAGACACTCCCAGGTACCTCCGCACTCCCAGGTACACCTCCGACACTCCCAGGTACACTTCTTACACTCCCAGGTACACTTCTGACCTCCCAGGTACACCTGACACTCCCAGGTACTCCTCTAACCTCCCAGGTACTCCTCTGACACTCCCAGGTACACCTCTGACATTCCCAGGTACCTCTGACCTCCCAGTTACACCTCCGTCACTTCAGTTACACCCTGACACTCCCAGGTAAACCCCTGACACTCCCAGGTACACCTGTGATACTCCCAGGTGAACCTCCTGACACTCCCAGGTACACCTCCGATAATCCCAGGCACCTCTGACACTCCCAGTACACCTCCGGCACTCCCAGTACACCTCCGGCACTCCAGGTACACCCGCAACACTCCAGGTACTCCTCAGACCATGGTATACCCCTGACACTCCCAGGTACACCTTGACACTCCCAGGTACTCACTGATACTCTCCCTGGTTCACCTCTGACCTCCCAGGTACACCTCTGACACTCCCTGGTAGACCTCTGACACTCCCAGGTACACATCTGACACTATCAGGTACACCTCTGACCTCCCAGGTACGCCTCCGACACTCCCAGGTACATCTCCGACACTCCCAGGTAAACCTCCCGTACACCCAGGTACACCTCTGATATTCCCAGGTACACCTCTGAAACTCCTAGGTACTCCTCTGACACTCCCTGTTACACCTCTAACACTCCCAGGTACACCTCTTACACTTCCTGGTTGTCCATGGCTGCTCCCAGGTACACCTCAGTCACTCCCGGTACACCTCAGACACTGCAGATACTCCTCTGACACTCACAGGTACTCCTCCGACACTCCCAGGTACCTCTGACATTCCAGGTACACCTCTGACCTCCCAGTACACCTCCTTCACTTCCAGTTACACCCCTGACACTCCCAGGTACACCCCTGACACTCCCAGGTACACCACTGACACTCCTGGTACACCTCTGACATTCCCAGTTACACCTCCAACACTACCAGTTACACCTGACACCCCAGGCACACCTCTGACACCCCAGGCACACCCTCAGACACTCCCCAGGCACACCCCAGACACTCCCAGGCACACCTCCTGACACCCCAGGTACCCACTCCGACACTCCAGGTACCGCCCTGACACCCCTGGTACTCTGACATCCTGCACACCTCAGACACCCCAGGCACACCTCAGACACCTCTGTGAGGCCACCTCAGACACCCCAGTGCACTGCTGACACTCCAAGGTGCACCTCTAACACCCCAGGCACACTCTGACACTCCCAGGCACACCTGAGACACTCCAAGGTATCAACTCCACTGACACTCCCCAGGTACACCTCCGACACTCAGAGGCACACCTCAGACACCCCAGCCACACCTCACACTCCCAGATACACTCCCACACACTCCCAGCTACACCCCCTGACACTCCCAGGCACACCCCCTGACACTCCCTGGCACACCCTGACTCTCTCAGGTACACCTCTGACTCCCAGGCACACCTCTGACACTCCCAGGTACCCACTGACACCCCTGGCACATCTCTGACACCTCACAGGCACACCCTGACACCCCAGGTACTCCTCTGACACTCCCCTGGCACACACCCGACACTCCCAGCCACACCTCATACACACTCCCAGGCACACTGAACACTCCCTGCACACCTCTGACATCCCTGCACACCACCGACAACTCAGGCACACCCTGCACCCAAGCACCTCCCCACACCCCAGGCACACACTTACACCCAGGCACACCTCAGACACCCCAGGCACACCAGACACCCCTGCACACCTCAGACACCCCAGGTGCACCCCTGACACTCCCAGGCACACCTCTGACACTCCCAGGCACACCCCTGACACTCCCAGGTACTCCTGTGACACTCCCAGTACACTTCTGACACTCCCAGGCACACCTCTGACACCTCAGGATCACCTCCTGACACTCCCAGGCACACGTCTGACACCCCAGGCACACCTTGACTCCCATGCACACCTCTGACACTCCCAGCACACCCTGATACTCCCAAGCATACCTCCTGACACCCCAGGCACACCGCTGACACCTCAGGCACACTGCTGACACTGCCAGGCATACCTGACACTCCCAGGCACACCTCCTGACACATCCAGGCACACCTGACACCCCAGGCACATCTCTGGCACTCCCTGGCACACCTCTGACACTGCCAGGTACACCTCTGACATTCCCAGGTACATCTGTGACACCTGCACACCTGACACTCCCAGGTACACCTCTGACACTCCCAGGTACAGCTCCGATATTCCCAGGAACACCTGATATTCCAGTGGACAACTGTGACACCCCAGGTACACCTCCGACCCCAAGTACACCTCTGACACTTAGTAATGCTGCCCATATTCCCAGGAACACTCGATATTCCCAGGCACACCTCCGATACCCCAGGTACACCTTTGAGACTCCCAGGCACCCACTGACACCCTGGTACACCTCTGACATTCCCAGTTACACCTCCAACACTCCCTACACACCTGACACCAGGCACACCTCCTGACAATCCCACTGCACACCTCAGAAACCCAGGTACACCTCTGACACCCACACTGACACTCCCAGGCACCCCGCCATCTCAGGCACCTC
This sequence comes from Homarus americanus, assembly GCF_018991925.1. Taxonomy (NCBI): domain Eukaryota; kingdom Metazoa; phylum Arthropoda; class Malacostraca; order Decapoda; family Nephropidae; genus Homarus; species Homarus americanus. The sequence continues at coordinate 8,455 of NW_024746032.1, forward strand.
TGACATTCCCTGGTTCACCTCTGACAACTTGCACCCCTGACACTCCCCTAGTACACCTCTCAACCAGGTACACCTCTGACACTCCCAGGCACACCTCCCACACTCCCAAGTACACCTCTGACACTCTCAGGTACGCCTCCGATACTCCCAGGTACATCTACAGGTACACCTCTGCCATTCCCAGGTGCTCCTCTGGCATTCCTAGTTCACCTCTGGCCTCCCAAGGTACACCCCTGACAGGTACACCTCTGGCACTCCCAGGCTCTGACACTCCCAGGTACACCTCCCTAACACTCCCAGGTACACCTCTGACACTCTCAGGTGCCCCTCAGGCCTCCCAGGCATCTACGACCTCCCAGGTAAACCTCCGATACTCCAGGTGCACCTTCCTGACACTCCTAGGTACTCACTGGCCTCAGGTACACCGCTGACACTCCCAAGGTACACACCTCTTACTTCCTGAGATTTCCCTGACCTCCCAGGTACACACCTCAGACACTCCCAGGCACCTGGGCACCAAGGTACACCTCCGATACTCCCAGGTACACCTCTGCCATTCCCAGGTACTCCTCTGACATTCCCTGGTTCACCTCTGACACTCCCAGGTACACCCCTGACACTCCCTAGTACACCTCTGGCACTCCCAGGTACACCTCTGACACTCCCTGGTACCTCCTGACACTCCCAGGTACACTTCTGACACTCCCAGGTACTCCCACTGTTGCTCCAGGAACTGTCACCCAGCACTCCTAGGTACGCTTCCGACACTCCCAGGTACACCTCCGACACTCCCAGGTACACCTCCAACACTCCCAGGTACACCCCTGACATTCCCAGGTAACCCTTTGACACTCCCAGGTACACCTCTGACACTCCCATGTACACCTCTTAAACTCCCAGGTACACCTCTGACACTCCCAGTTACACCTCCGACACTCCCAGGTACACCTCCAACACTCCCAGGTACACCCCTGACACTCCCAGGTATTCCTCTGACACTCTCTGGTACACCCCTGGCACTCCCAGGTACACTTCTAACACTCCCAGGTACTCCACTGACAGCTCCCAGGAACTGCTCTGAGACTCCCAGGGACTCCTCTGACACTCCCAGGTACTCCTCTGACACTCCCAGGTACACCTCTGACACTCCCAGGTACACATCTGACACTCCCAGGTACACGCCTGACACTCTCAAGAACACCTCCGACACTCCCAGAAACACCTCTGACACTCCCAGGTACACCTTTGACACTCCCAGTTACATCTCCGTCACTTCCAGTTACACCCCTGACACTCCCAGGTACACCTCTGATACTCCCAGGTTCACCTCTGACACTCCCATGTACTCTTCTGACACTCCCTGGTTCACCTCTGACACTCCCAGGTACACCTCTGACACTCCCAGGTACACCTCTGACACTCCCAGGTACACCTCTGACACTCCCTGGTACACCACTGACACTCCCAGGTACAACACTTACACTCCCAGGCCTCCTCAGACACTCCCAGGTACCTCCAGCACTCCAGGTACCTCCGACACTCCCAGGTTGCTCTTACACACTCCCAGGTACACCTCTGACACTCCCAGGTACACCCCTGACACTCCCAGGTACTCCTCTAACACTCCCAGGTACTCCTCTGATACTCCCAAGTACACCTCTGACATTCCCAGGTACACCTCTGAAACTCCCAATTACACCTCCGTCACTTCCAGTTACACCCCTGACACTCCCAGGTACACCCCTGACACTCCCAGGTACACCTCTGACACTCCCTGGTACACCTCTGAAACTCCCAGGTACACATCTGACACTCCCAGGTACACCCCTGACACTCTCAGGAACACCTCCGACACTCCCAGGTACACATCTGACACACCCAGGTACACTTCTGACACTCCCAGGTACTCCACTGACACTCCCAGGAACTGCTCTGACACTCCTAGGTACGCTTCCGACACTCCCAGGTACACTTCCGTCACTCCCAGGTACACCTCCAACACACCCAGGTACACCCCTGACATTCCCAGGTACACCTTTGACACTCCCAGGTATACCTCCAACACTCCCAGGTACACCGCTGACACTCCCAGGTACTGCTTTGACACTCTCTGGTACACCCCTGACACTCCCAGGTACACTTCTAACACTCCCAGGTACTCCACTGACAACTCCCAGGAACTGCTCTGACACTCCCAGGGACTCCTCTGACACTCTCTGGTACACCCCCACACTCCAGGTACAGCTCCGATATTCCCAGGAACACCTCGTGTTCCCAGGTACAACTGTTACACCCCAGGTACACCTCCGACACTCCCAAGTACACCTCTGACACTCCAGGTACAGCTCCGATATTCAAGAACACCTCCGATATTCCCAGGTACCTCCCGTCTCCCAGGTACCTTTGAGACTCCCAGGTGCTCCTGACACTCCCTGGTACACCTCTGACATTCCCAGTACACCTCCAACACTCCCAGTTACACCCCTGACACTCCCAGGTACACCTCTGACACTCCCAGGTACACCTCTGATACTCCCATGTACCTCCAGAAGCTCCCAGGTACACCTCTGATACTCCCAGGTACACTCCGATACTCCCAGGTACACCTCTGCCACTCCCAGGTACTCCTCTGACATTCCTGGTTTCACCTCTGACACTCCCAGGTACACCTCTGACCTCCCTAGTACACCTCTGGCACTCCCAGGTACACCTCTGACACTCCCAGGTACACTTCTAACACTCCCAGGTACACCTCTGACGCTCCCAGGTACGCCTCCCGTGCTCCCAGGTACATCTCCGACACTCCCAGGTAAACCTCCGAACTCCCAGGTACACCCCTGACCTCCCAGGTACACCTCTGACACTCCTGGTACTCCACTGACACTCCCAGGTACTGCCCCAACCTCCCAGGTACACCTCTTACACTTCCTGGTTCTCCCCTAGCCTCCCAGGTACACCTCAGACACTCCCAGGTACACCTCAGACACTCCCAGGTACACCTCTGACACTCCCAGGTACACCTCTGAAACTCCCAGGTACACATCCCCAGCCTCCCAGGTACACCTGACACTCTCAGGAACAGCTCCGACTCTCCCAGGTACACCTCTGACCTCCCAGGTACACCTCTGACCTCCCTGGTACACCTCTGACACTCCCAGGTACACTTCTGACACTCCCAGGTGCTCCACTGACCTCCCAGGAACTGCTCTGACACTCCTGGGTGCCTTCCGACACTCCCAGGTACACCTCCGACTCCCAGGTACACCTCCAACACTCCCAGGTACACCCCTGACATTCCCAGGTAACCTCTGACACTCCCAGGTACACCTCTGACACTCCCATGTGCACCTCTTAAACTCCCAGGTACACCTCTGACACTCCCAGTTACACCTCCGACACTCCAGGTACACCTCCAACCTCCCAGGTACACCCTGACCTCCCAGGTATTCCTCTGACACTCTCTGGTACACCCCTGGCACTCCCAGGTACACTTCTACTCCCAGGTACTCACTGACAGCTCCCAGGAACTGCTCTGGGACTCCCAGGGACTCCTCTGACCTCCCAGGTACTCCTCTGACCTCCCAGGTACACCTCTGACCTCCCAGGTACACATCTGACACTCCCAGGTGCACCCCTGACACTCTCAGGAACACCTCCGACACTCCCAGGTACTCTCCTGACCTCCCAGGTACACCGACACTCCCAGTTACACCTCAGTCACTTCCAGTTACAACCTCTGACACTCCCAGGCACACCTCTGACACTCCCAGGTACACCTCTGACACTCCCAGGACACCCCTGACACTCCCAGGTACACCTCTGACACTCTGGCAGACCTCTGACACCCCAGGCACACTCTGACACTCTGCACTCCACCACTCCCAGGAACTGCTCTGACACTCCTCAGGCACACCTGACAACTCCCAGGTACACCTGCCCACCCCAGGTACACCTCCAACACCCCCAGGTACACCCTGACATTCCCCAGGCACACCTTGACACTCCCAGGTATACCCAACACTCCCCAGGTACACCTCTGACACCCCAGGTACTGCTCTGACACTCTGGTACACCCCTGACACTCCCAGGCACACTTCTAACACCCCAGGCACCCACTGACAACTCCCAGAACTGCTCTGACACTCCCAGGACTCCTCTGACAATCCCAGGTACACCCTGACACCCCAGGCACAGCTCTGAATATTCCCAGGAACACCTGATATCCCCAGGTACAACTGTGACACCTCAGGTACACACCTCCGACACCCCAAGCACACCTCTGACACCCCAGGTACAGCCTGATATTCCAAGGAACACCTCCGATATTCCTGGTGCACACCTGACAATTCCCAGGTACACTTGAGACTTGTACCCACTGACTCCCTGGTACACCTCTGACATTCCCAGGTACACCTCCAACACTCGAGTCACACCCCTGACACTCCCAGGCACACCTCTGACACTCCCAGGCACACCCTGACACCCCATGCACACCCCAGAAACTCCCAGGCACATCCTGACACCCCAGGCACACCCTCAGACACTCCCCAGGTACACCTCTGACACCGGCACACCTCTGAAACTCCCAGGCACACATCTGACACTCCCAGGTACACCCCCTGACACCAGAACAGCCCCACTCTCCCAGGTACACCCCTCTGACACTCCCCAGGCACACCTCTGACACTCCCTGGTACACCTCCTGACACCCCAGGTACACTTCTGACACTCCAGGTACTCCACTGACACCCCAGGAACTGCTCTGACACTCCTAGGCACGCTTCCTGACACCCGGTACACCTCCTGACACCCCCCAGGCACACCTCCAACACTCCCAGGTACACCCCTGACATTCCCAGGCACACCTTGACACTCGGCACACCTCTGACACCCCATGCACACCTCTTAAACTCCCAGGCACACATCTGACACCCCAGTTACACCTCCGACACCCCAGGCATGCACTCCAACACCCCAGGTACACCCCTGACACTCCCAGGTATTCCTCTGACACTCTCTGGTACACCCCTGGCACTCCCAGGCACACCTCTAACACTCCCAGGTACTCCACTGACAGCTCCCAGGAACTGCTCTGAGACTCCCAGGGACTCCTCTGACACTCCCCCAAGTACTCCTGACACTCCCAGGCACACCTCTGATCCCCAGGCACACATCTGACACCCCAGGTACACCCCTGACACTCTCAGGAACACCTCCGACACCCCCAGGCACCTCTGACACCCCAGGTACACCTTGACACCTCCCAGTTCACCTCAGTCACTTCCAGTTACAACCCTGACACTCCAGGTGCACACCCTGACACTCCCAGGCACAACTCTGATACCCCAGGTACACCTCTGACACTCCCAGGCACTCCTCTGACATTCTGGTTCACCTCTGACACCCCCAGGTACACACTCTGACACTCCCAGGTACACCTCTGACACTCCCCAGGCACACCTCCTGACACTCCTGGCACACCACTGACACCCAGGCACAACACTTACACTCCCAGGCACCTCAGACACTCCAGGCACACCTCCAACACTCCCCAGGCACACCTCCGACACTCCCCAGGCACACCCCACACCCCAGGCACACCTCTGACACCCCAGGCACACCCCTGACACTCCCAGGTACCTCTACTCCCAGGTACCTCTGATACCCCAAGCACACCTCTGACATTCCCAGGCACACCTCTGAAACTCCCAATCACACCTCCGTCACTTCCAGTTACACCCCTGACACTCCCAGGCACACCCCTGACACCCCAGGCACACCTCTGACACTCCCAGGCACACCTCTGAACCCAGGTACACATCTGACACTCCAGGTACACCCTGACACCTCAGGAACACCTCCGACACTCCCAGGTACACCCCTGACCCAGGTACACCCCTGACACTCCCAGGAATTCCATGGACACCTCTGGTACACCCCTGACACTCCCAGGCACACTTCTAACACTCCCAGGTACTCCACTGACACTCCCAGGAACTGCCCTGACACTCCTAGGTAAGCCTGACACTCCCAGGTACACCTCCGACACTCCCAGGTACACCTCCAACACTCCCAGGCACACCCCTGACATTCCCGTGCCTGACACTCCCAGGTACACCTCTGACACTCCCAGGCACACCTCCTGACACTGGTACACCTCTGACACTAGGCACACTCTGACACTCAGGCACACCTCCAACACCCCAGGCACACCCATGACACCCCCAGGTACTGCTCTGACACTCTCTGGCACACCCTGACACTCCCAGGTACACTCTAACACTCCCAGGCACTCCACTGACAACTCCCAGGAACTGCTCTGACACTCCCAGGACTCTCTGACACTCCCTGGTACACCACTGACACCCCAGGTACAACACTTACACTCCCCAGGTACCCTCAGACACTCCCAGGCACACCTCCAACACTCCCAGGCACACCTCCGACACCCAGGCACACTTCTTACACTCCTAGGTACACCTCTGACACCCAGGCACACCCCTGACACTCCCCAGGCACTCCCCACTCCCCAGGCACCCTCTGACACTCCCAGGCACACCTCTGACATTCCCAGGCACACCTCTGACACTCCAAGCCACACCTCCGCTCTCCAGTTACACCCCTGACACTCCCAGGCACACCACTGACACTCCAGGCACACCTGTGATACTCCCCAGGCACACCTCTGACACTCCCAGGCACACCTCCTGATAATCCCAGGCACACCCTCTGACACTCCCACACACCTCCGACACTCCAGGCACACCTGACACTCCCAGGCACACCCATGACACTCCCAGGTACCTCAGACCATGGTACACCCCTGACACTCCCATGCACACCTTGACACTCCCAGGTACTCCACTGATACCCCAGGCACACCTCTGACACTCCCCAGGCACACATCTGACACTCCCACGCACACCTCTGACACTGGCACACCTCTGACACCCCAGGCACACCTCCGACACTGGCACACCTCCAACACTCAGGTACAACCCTGACACTCCAGGTACCTCTGATACCTCTGGCACACCCCTGACACTCCCAGATACACTTCTGACACTCAGGTACTGCCCTGACACCCTGGCACTTGACACTCCCAGGTACACCTCAGACACTCCCAGCACCTCTGACACCCCAGGCACACATCTGACACTCCCAGGTACACCCCTGACACTCCCTGTTACACCACTGACACTCCCAGATACACTCTTACACTCTGTTCTCTTCTGACACCCCAGGCACACATCAAACACTCCCAGGTACACCTTAGACACCCCCAGGCACACATCTGAAACCACCAGGCACACCTCTACACTCCCTTGTTCTTTCTGACACCAGGTACACTCTCAGACACCCAGGCACACCTTAGACACCCCAGGCACACCTCTTACACTCCCAGGCACACCTCTGACACTCCCAGGTACACCTCTGACACTCCCTGTTACACCACTGACACTCCCAGATACACCTCTCTACACTCCCTGGTTCTCTTCTGACACTCCCCAGGCACACCTCAGACACTCCAAGTACACACCTAGACACCTCTACCACCCCTGACACTCCAGGCACATCTCTGACACTCACAGGCACACCCTGTCCCTCCCAGGCACTCTGGCTGGTCACACACCTGACACTCCCCAGGCACACCCATACACTCCCAGGCACACCAGACACTCCCAGGAACACCTCTGACACTCCCAGCACCTCTGACACTCCCCTGGTACACCTCACACTCCCCAACACACCTCTGATACTCCCCTGGCACACCTCAGACACCCCGGCACACCCCAGACACTCCTAGGCACACCTCTGACACTCAAGCACACCCCTGACACTCCCAGGACCTCGTCTGACACTCCCAGGTACTCTGACACTCCCAGGCACACCTCTGACACTCCCAGGTACACATCTGACACTCCCAGGTACACACCTGAAACTCTCAGGAACACCTGACACTCCCAGGTACACCTCTGATACCCCAGGCACACCTTGACACTCCCAGATACCCCTCTGACACTCCATGTACACTCTGATACTCCGCATACCTCTGACAGTCCCAGGTACACCGCTGACACTCCCAGGTACACCGCTGACACTGCCAGGAACACCGCTGACACTCCATGCACACCTCAGACACTTCCAGCAGGCACACCAGACACTCCCAGGCACACCTCGCAATCCCAGGCACACCTCCTGACACTCCCAGCACTCTCTGACAATCCCAGATACCTCTGATACTCCCTGGTGCACCTCTGACACTCTCATGCATACCCCACACCCCTGGTTCTCCACTGACACCCAGGCACACCAGACACCCCAGGACACCTCTGACTCTCCAGGTACACCTCTGACTCCAGCAACACCTCATACCTCAGGACCCACCACACCCCAGGTACCCCTCTGACACCCCAGGCACACCTCTGACACTCCACAGGCACACATCTGACACTCCCAGGCACACCCCTGACACTCTCAGGAACACCCACGACATCTCCCCAGGCACACCTCTGACACTCCCCAGGTACACCTCTGACACTCCCTGGCACACCTCTGACACTCCCCAGATACCTCTGATACTCCTGGTACACCTCACACTCCCTGGCCACCTCAGACACCCCAGGCCACCTCTGACACTCCCAAGCACACCCCTGACACCTAGGACTGTCTGACACTGGTACTCCTCTGACACTCCCAGGTACACCCTGACACTCCCAGGTACACACACTGACACCCCAGGTACACCCCTGAAACTCTCAGGAACACCTCCGACACTCCCAGGTACACCTCTGACACTCCCAGGTACACCTTTGACACTCCCAGGTACCCCTCTGACACCCAGGTGCACACCTCTGATACCCCAGGCATACTCTGACAGTCCCAGGCACACCGCTGAAACTCCCCAGGCACACCGCTGACACTGCCAGAACACTGCTGACACTCCATGTACACCTCAGACACTTGTGCACACCTCAGACACCCCCGGCACACCTCTTACTCCCAGGCACACCTCTGACACCCCAGGCACACCCCAGACACCCCAGGCACACCTCACACCCCAGGCACACCTCTCACACTCGGTACTTGACACCCGCTGGTATTTGACACCCCAGCCACACTTCAGACACTGCCAGGCACACCCCAGACACTCCCAGGCAAACCTCAGACACCAGGTGTCTCACCTCTGACACCCCAGGCACACCGCTGTCACTGGCACGCCCTGACACTCCATGCACACCTGATTCGCCAAGGAACACTCTGGCTCCCAGGCATACCTCAGACACTAGGCCACCTCCTGGCACTCCCAGGTACACCTCGACACTCCCAGGCACACCCATGACACTCCCCAGGTACTCAGACAACCCTGGTACACCCCTGACACTCCCGGGCACACCCTGACACTCCCAGGTACACCTTGACACTCCAGGTACCCCTCTGACACTCCAGGCACACCTCCGACACTCACAGGCACACCTGAGACACTCCCCACACTTATGACACTCCGCATACCGCCCTGACACCCTGGTACTTTGACACTCCCCAGGCACACCTCAGACACTCCCAGGCACACCTCTGACACTCCAGTTACACCCCTGACACTCCCAGGCACACCTCCGACACTCACAGGCACACCTGAGACACTCCCCAGGTACACCACTGACACTCCCAGGCACACTCTATGACACCCCAGGCACACCTCCGACACCACAGGCACACCCCAGACACTCCAGGTGCACACTCTCACACTCCCAGATACACCTCTGACACCCCAGCACACCCATGACACTCCTGGCACACCCCTGACACTCCCAGGCACACCTCTGACTCTCAGGTACACCTCTGACACTCCCCAGGCACACCTCTGACACCCCAGGCACTCCACTGACACCCCTGGTACATCTCTGACACTCACAGGCACACCTCTGACACTCCCAGGTACTCCTCTGACACTCCTTGGCACACACCTGACACCCCAGGCACACCTCATACACTCCCAGTTACACCTCAGACACCCCAGGTACACCTCTGACATTCCCAGGCACACCACTTGTTAGGGTGTTCTGGGTAATAAGTTCTATATACAGAGAGAACACAAACACTGTATAGTTTTGTAGGTTCGGTTTACTGATAGATATGTACACAGAGGTGGGTAGCACTGCTCTAGCTGTTTGGTCAACTGCCATAGACGACGTATGGCAAGTGATACATTAGCAGCTTCCAGCGTCAGGCACATATTAAGCCTGGATATGGTAATAACATTGCCACACGCTGCTAGCTGAGCTGAATAAATATAAATGGAGCACATACATAATATACATACATAATACATAATCCAGCATACATAATATACATACACCACTGACACTCCAGGTACACCTCGGCATCGGTACACCTTCGACACTCCCAGGTAACACTTACACTCCAGGTACATCTCTCAGACACTCCCAGGTGCACCTCGACACTCAGGTACACATCTGACACTCCAGGTACACCCCTGACACTCTCAGGAACACCTCCGACACTCCCAGGTACCCTCTGACACTCCCAGGTACACCTGACACTCCCAGTTACCTCAGTCACCCAGATTACACCTCTGCCACTCCCACTCCTCTGACACTCCTGGTTCCTCTGACACTCCCAGGCACACCTCTGACACTCCCTGGTACACCTCTGGCTCCCAGGCACACCTGACACTTCCAGGCACACCTCTGACACTCTAGGTACTCCACTGACACTCAGGCACACCGCTGACACTTCAGGCACACCTCTTACACTTCCTGGTTCTCCCTGACACTCCCAGGTACACCTCGGACACTCCAGGTACACCTCAGACACTCCAAGTACACCTCTGACACTCTCAGGTACACTTCAGAAACTCAGGTACCCTGACACTCCAGGTACTCCTCTAACACTCCCAGGTACTCCTCTGACATTCCCAGGTACACCTGTGACATTCCCAGGTACCTCCTGACACTCCCAGTTACACCTCCGTCACTTCTAGTTACACCCTGACACTCCCAGGTACACCCCTGACACTCCCAGGTACACCTGTGATACTCCCAGGTACACCTCTGACCTCCCCAGGTGCTCCCTCTGACACTCCCTGATTCACCTCCTGACCTCCCAGGTACACATCTGACACTCTCAGGTACACCTCTGACACTCCAGGTACGCCTCCGACACTCCCAGGTACATCTCGACACTCCCAGGTAAACCTCCGACACTCCCAGGTACACCTCTCATATTCTCAGGTACACCTCTGAAACTCCTAGGCACTCCTCTGACACTCCCTGTTACACCTCTAACACTCCCAGGTACACCTCTTACACTTCCTGGTTTCTCCTGACACTCCAGGTACCTCAGACACTCCAGGTACACCTCAGACATCCCAGGTACCACCTCGACGCCGATACTCATCTGACACTCCCAAGTACTCCTCTGACCCCAGGTACACCTCTGACTCCAGGTACACCTCACACCCCAGTTACCTCCTTCACTTCGAGTTACATCCCTGACACTCCCAGTTGCACCCTCACATTCCCAGGTACACCTCTGACACTCCCTGGTTCTCTTCTGACACTCCAAGGATACCTCTGACACTCCCTGGTACATCACTGACACTCCCAGGTACACCTCTTACACTCCCTGGTTCTCTTCTGACCCCAGGCACACCTCAGACACCCCAAATTTCCTCTTACTCCCGCTTCTCTTCCCTGACACTCCGGTACCTCCAGACACTCCAGGTACACCTTAGACACTCCAAGACACCTATTACACTCCAGGTACACCACCTCGACACTCAGGTACACCTCCCTGACACTCCTGGGTACACCACTACACACTCCCAGGTACACCTCTTACACTCCCTGGTTCTCTTCTGACCCCAGGTACACCTCAGACACTCCAGGTACACCTTAGACACTCCAGGTACACATCAAACTACCAGGTACCTCTTACACTCCTTGTTCTCTTCTGACACTCCCAGGTACACTTCAGACACTCCCAGGCACCTTAGACACTCCAGGCACACTCTTACACTCCCAGGCACACCTCTGACACTCCCAGGAACACCTCTGACACTCCTGTTACACCACTGACACTCCCAGATACACCTCTTACACTCCCTGGTTCTCTTCTACACTCCCAGGTACACCTCAGACACTCCCAGGTACACACCAGGCACTCAGGTACACCCCTGACACTCCCAGGTACATCTCTGACACTCCACAGGTACCGCCAGGTACTCCTGACACTCCCCGGTACACACCTGACACTCCCGATTTTCATCGGTACACCTCAGACACTCCCAGGTACACCTCTGACACTCCCAGTACTCCTCTGACACTCCCTGGTACACCTCTGACACTCCCCAGATACTCCTCTGATGCTCCCTGGTACACCTCAGACACTCCGGGCACACCTCAGACACTCCTAGGTACACCTCTGACACTCCCAAGTACACCCCTGACACTCCAGGGACTTGTCTGACCTCCCAGGTACTCCTCGACCTCCCAGGCACACCTCTGACACTCCCAGGTACACATCTGACACTCCCAGGTACACCACAAACTCTCAGGAACACCTCCGACACTCCCAGGTACACCTCCTGACACTCCCAGGTACACCTTTGAGCACTCCCAGGTGCCCCTCTGACACTCCCAGGTACCCCTCTGACCCTCCCATGTACACCTCTGATACTCCAGGCACCTCTGACAGTCCCAGTGCACCCGCTGACACTCAGGTACACCGCTGACACTGCCAGAACACCGCTGACACTCCATGTACACCTCGGACACTGGCACACCTCAGACACTCCCAGGTACACCTCTGCTACTCCCAGGTACACCTCTGACACTCCCAGTACTCACAATCCCAGATACTCTCTGATACTCCCTGGTGCACCTCTGACCCCCATGTATACCTCTTACACTCCTGGTTCTACTGACACTCCCAGGTACACCTCAGACACTCCTAGAGTACACCTCTGACTCTCCCAGGTACACCTCTGACTCTCCCAAGTACACCCCTCATACTCTCAGGGACTCACTCACACTCCCAGGTACTCCTCTGACACTCCCAGGTACACCTCTGACACTCACAGGTACACATCTGACACTCCAGGTCCCTGACACTCTCAGAACACCTACGACATTCCAGGTACACCTCTGACACTCCAGTGCACCTCTGACACTCCTGGTACCTCTGACCCCAGATGTCTCTGATCCACCTCTCGATACTCCCGGGTACACCTCAGACACTCCCTACATGCACCTCTGACACTCCCAAGTACACCCCTGACACTCCCAGGGACTCGTCTGACACTCCCAGGTGCTCCTCTGACACTCCACACCTCTGACACTCCCAGGTACATCTGACACTCCCAGGTACACCCTGAAACTCTCAGGAACACCTCCGACCTCCAGGTACCTCCGACACTCCCAGGTACACCTTTGACACTCCCAGGCGCCTCTGACACTCCCAGGTACACCTCTGATACTCCCAGGTATGCACTCTGACAGTCCCAGGTACCGCTGAAACTCCCAGGTACACCGCTGACACTGCCAGAACACCGCTGACACTCCACATGCCCTCAGACACTTCCGGTACACCTCAGACACTCCCGGTACCTCTGCTGCTCCCAGGTACACTTCTGACACTCCCAATTCCTCAGACACTCCCAGGTACACCTCCACTGGTACACCTCTCTACACTCCCAGGTACTCCTCTGACACTGCTATACATTTCTGATGCCAGCTACGCTGAACTCGCCGGTTACACCTCAAGCCTCGGTAAACCTCAGACACTCCCAGGTTCACCTCTGACACTCAACTCCGCCATCACTCCCAGGTACGCCTCTGACACTCCCGTACACCTCCGATTCACCAAAAGGCACCTCTGGCTCTCCCAGGTATCTCAGACGCTCCCAGGTACACCTCTGGCACTCCAGGTACACCTCCAGCCTCCCGTGCCCCGGCCTCCCAGGTACTCCTCAGACAATCCCATTTACCCTGACACTCCCAGGTGCACCTCTGACACTCCCAGGTACCCCTCTGAGCACTCCGTTTTCGATCTCCCAGGTGCCTCTGACAGTCCAGGACCTGACACTCCCAGGTACACCGCTGACACTGCCAGGAACACCGCTGACACTCCATGTACACCTCAGACACTTCCAGGTACACCTCAGACACTCCAGGTACACCTCTGCTGCTCCCAGGTACACCTCGGCACTCCCAGTGCTCCTCTGACACTCCCTGGTACCTCCTGACAATCCCAGATGCTCCTCTGATACCTATTACCTCTGACCCCAGGTATACCTCTTACACTCTCGGTTCTCCCACACTGACACTCCATGTGCACCTCAGACACTTCCGGTGCCTCAAACACTCCCAGGTACACTACTCGGTACACCTCGACGCTCCGTGCACCTCAGACACTCCAGGTACCTCACACCTCCCAGGTACACCTCTCACACTCCCAGGTTACTCTCCTCTGACACTCAGCGGTATCCGCCTACCCTAGGCGCTGCCAGGTGCCTCCCAGCACTCCCAGGTTCACCTCTGACACTCAGTTCGCTGTCCTCGCTCCCAGGTACGCCTCTGACACTACCAGGTACACCTCGATTCGCCAAAGGAACACCTCTGGTAGGTATACCTCAGACACTCCCAGGTACTGGCACTCCCAGGTACCCTCAAACACTCCAGGTACACCTCCGACACTCGGTACCCCTGGCCTCCCAGGTACTCCTCAGACACTCCCTGGTACCCTGAACCTCCCAGGTACACCTCTGACACTCCCAGGTACACCTCTGGCCTCCCAGGTCACCTCACGACACTCCCAGGTGCACCTCAGCCTCCCAGGTACACCTGTCCTCCCAGGTACTCCTCTGCTCTCTGGTACATCCCTGACCTCCCAGGTACACTTCTGACACTCCAGATTGCTCCTCATACCCCCAGGAACTGCTCTGACCCTCTAAAGCGCCTGCGACACTCCAGGCACCTCCGGACTCCCAATTACACCTCCAACTCAGGTACACCTGACACTCCCAAGTACTCCTCCTCACTCTATGGTACCCCGACACTCCCAGGACTCCTCTGTCCTCCAGGTTCTCCTCTGAGCACTCCAGGTACTTCACGACACTCCCAGGTACAAATCTGACCTCCCATGTACACGCGCCTGAAGCTCTCAGGAACACCTCCGACACTCCCAGGTGACACCTCGGCCTCCCAGGTACCTTTTGACCTCCAGTTACACCTCCCGTCACTTCCAGTTACACCTGACGCCAGGTACACCTACTGGCACCCAGGTCACCTATGATCTCAAGTCACACCTCTGGGAACTCCAGGTACTCCTCTGGCCTCCCTGGTTCACCTCTGGCTCCAGGTACACCTCTGACACTCCCATTTCCTCTGACCTCCCAGGTATCTGCCTCTGACCTCCTGGTACACCATGCACTCCGGGTACAACACTTACACTCCAGGCTCCTCAGACACACCAGGTACCTCCGTACTCCCAGGTACACTTCTTACCCCAGGTACCTCTGAACCTCCAGGTACACCCTGACACTCCCAGGTACTCCTGTAACACTCCAGTACTCCTCTGACACCTGGGTACACCTGACATTCCCAGTACACCTCTGACACTCCCAGTTACACCTCCGTCACTTCCAGTTACACCCACACTTCCAGGTACACCCTGACACTCCCAGGCACCTCTGCTCCCAGGTACACCTCTGACACTCCCTGTTACACTTGACATTCCCAGTTACACCTCCGACCTCCAAGTCACCTCTGACCTCCA
>NW_024746033.1:0-11832 GCF_018991925.1 Homarus americanus
CCTGCTCCTCCTCCCCCCTCTGTTCCTTCCCCGCTCCTCCTCCACCCTTCCCCCTGCTCCTCCTCCCCCCTCTGTTCCTCTCCCATCACCCATTTATCTCGAAACTTTTAACTCTTTAAATTACGGTTTAGATCTTACACGTATATCATATAAGCGGAAGAGAAATCGATTACTGAAAATGAGAGACGATGTAACACAGAAACAGAACTATTGAACAAACGGAAAATAGAGTTAAAGAAAAATAAATAATGTTCAGAAGAAAAACAATTTTGTGTAGTTTTTTGGGCGGCAAATGACTTAACGTGAATCTCTGGTGTCAACTCACGCTCGATGTATATGAAAGATAGGTGAGGCAGAGGTTCTCCCAGCCTCTGATGCCTGTCGAGTGATTCTTGATAAACTTCACCTTACTGAAGGACTCTCAGCCCAGGCAACACCTTCTGGCAGTGTAAAGAAGTGACGATGTTGTTAAGAATTCTCTCCAACTTTAGTTTCATAATCTGATACATCAACTCTGACCCCCCATACCCACCCTTAACTCTCGGGCCGTGATGCTCACTACAGTAAAGTCCCAAAAACAGATGCTGATCAATTTGCCGTTTCGTAACTAATCCATAAGTCCTTTAGTGTACATCATGGTCTTGCTATCATTTAAAACTGCTCTAAGTACAGCGACATGAAAAAGTGATTTATGTGACGGAGTAGTGAAATAAACAGATAGACTGATGACGAAACAATTGTGGGAATAATAATGACACAGCCACACAGAGAATAGATCACCTCAGGAGTATGGTGAAATTAAAGATCAAGGTAACTGAATATGTGAGCCCCACTCCTAATAGGTCTTCACTTTGTTCAATTTACCCATTAACATAAGGTATCAGTTTCAGTCCCTACTAATTAGGTCAGAACTGGAGCCTGTCTCGACTAGGGCCTGTCAGGACTAGGACTTGTCAGGACTAGGGCCTGTCAGGACTAGGACCTATAAAGTCTAGCACCTGCCAGTACTAGGACCTATTAGGACTAGGATCTGTCAGGACTATGATCTGTCAGGACTAAGGCCTGTCAAGACCAGGACCTGTCAGGACGAGGGACTGTCAGGATTAGGACCTATAAAGTCTAGCACCTGCCAGGACAAGGACCTGTCAGGACTAGGATCTGTCAGGACTATGATCTGTCAGGACTAAGACCTGTCAAGACCAGGACCTGTCAGGACTAGGGACTGTCAGGATTAGGACCTATAAAGTCTAGCACCTGCCAGGACAAGGACCTGTCAGGACTAGGATCTGTCAGGACTATGATCTGTCAGGACTAAGACCTGTCAAGACCAGGACCTGTCAAGACGAGGGACTGTCAGGATTAGGACCTGTTGGGACTAGGACCTCTCAGGACGAGGACCTGTCAGGATTAGTGGCCATTACAAATACCTCTAAAGATCAATAGAGGGAGATTAATAAGCCAGATAATTAAGAGGGGGAGTCTTTGATGTCCTGGCAATACTACACCTAAGAGGATCAGCTCCTCCAAACCGTTGCCATTCACCCGGTAACTCTCTTGGTAATTAAAACGACAATAAGGTTAGCTGAGCTGATCTCACCGCTAAAAGAAATAATATTAACGTTGAATAAACAGATGTTCAGACTGGAATAAACTGCCAGGAAAGATGTATAGAAAAATGAATTGGTTGAGTATGATAAGAAAATAGATAAATATAAAACAAAGACAGAATCAGAATAAAATAAGGAAGATAGAAAAGTCAAACGCACCACAGAAGCTAAAAATAATAAAGTTAGACACGAGGTATTACATGATAAAGACACACTTAACAGAAATGAGTTTATAGTGGCCACGAGTCTGTTGGGCACTCAGAACTGAGAACATTTATTCATAGTCCCGTTTACACCCAACCCCTATCGCTCGTATATCCGTCCAACCTATGTTTGAAGCTATCCAGCGTGTTCCAGTTATTGATGATGTTTGGTAACTTGATCCACTCGTCCACTACACTATTTCCAAACAATGTTTACCTATCTCGCGCCTAAATCTAAATTTATCTAATTTAAAAGCATTGTTACGAGATCGCTCCTGGTTGGATAATTTAAGCACCGTTGCTTAACACCTCAATCAAATCGCCACACTTCAAAACTGAGAGGCCACACTTCAGAAATGAGAGGCCACATTTCAGAGCTGAGAGGCCACACAACGAGATCATGACCGTGTTGGTGGTAATGCTTGTAAACAGCTGAAATGTGTACTTAGTTGAGTGATTTAATAGCCTATTCGGGCGGAGTGTTTTAAAGGAATTATTGACGTCGAACTAGAAAGAAATTCAACATTTTCAAAGCATTTGTGTTCACGATGAAGACTCCTTTGTGAAGATCTAACTCCATCTGCTCAGTAACTCGACGTTCCAAATGATAATAATGGATCACATTATCATTTTTTTTAATAACAACGTCAGGTAAGGTTCTTGAGTACACCGGTTCGTATCCACTCACATCCATACCAAATTACCAGGTTTTATGATATTGTCAGTCTACGGAAAAGAATAAAATAAAATCTGCTACTCTGTACTTAAAGTATTGGATGAACTTGATAGAAACTGAACCAAGACAAACCAGTTTCCTTCTTCCCCCTCCCCATTCCCCCTCCCCTTTTCCCCCCTCCCCTACCACGCGTACATTATAGAGATGAGGAATAATGTGACAAGATTACCTCATTCTCGTATGTGTCAGAGGCTTTCCGTCTTCATCTCCCCCCCTTATCTTGTTATCTCTCCCTAGTTGTTTCCTTTGTTATATCTCCCTTTCTACTTCCTTTGTCATCTTTCCGTGGCTGTTTCCTTTGTCATCTTTCCGTGGCTGTTTCCTTTGTCATCTTTCCCTGGCTGTTTCCCTATCTTACCAACAGCTCTCAGTCTATAGACACAAAATTTCACACACTCACCTCTAAACATTCTCACACCCCAAAGACCTCCATCACCTGAGCCACAGTGTCATGGCCATGGTTAGGGAACAAATACAGCGACCACTACTTATACTGTAACCTTGGATCGTGGGAATGCCAGTGTGCGTATTCTCTTCCACACTTGTCTTTAAATGTTTGTAAATACGGTGTATCTACTGTTTTGTTTTGTTTTGTTTTCATTTATCTTTGCGTTAAATATGCTAATGTGACGAAGTTTAGTCTAATTTTCTTTCATAATTACATTAGAATTCAGCAAAACATGAACCTATAGCTGCTTTTTTACCTCTCGGGTACCTTATGGAACGGTGTGTACGCTAAATATGCAATTTCCACTCACAACATCTACAGCAGTATAAATAGACCCAACCAATATTTAACCACAAGGTCTACCCACACGACGCCATTTACTCAATACCAACCAAAAAAAACACATAAAATGTATCTAATGTACGCAACATAATAATAATAATAATGGTTGCCCCTCGTGTAACGAGGATGGCCGGCCCTAGGGACACCTAGACGTGAATTTGTTTAAGGTGTAGAAGCTGTCGCCAACACAACAACCACACCCTAAGTTAAAGAGCTGCATGACCCAGTGTCAAGGAATAGTCGAGAAGGCCGGACAACTCGCCAACTGCACTGGCTAACCATTACCACAAAATGCGATCCGCAAATAGATTAACATCCAGGTTCCCAATTACTGCTGGGTAGACAGAGACAAATGGCGTAAAGAAACTTGCCCATAATTTCACCCTGCCCGGGGGTCGAACTTAGGTTAACTGGCTTGCGAGGCGAGCATGCTGACCATACACCACAGATCGTAACACACCACAGTACATATTTTGAGAACCCATCCCATGGTACAACCCCCATCTGAAGATGAGGGTTTACCCTTCCTCCTCCCTCCCCACACCACCCTGTCCACCTCACCACCACATCCCTCTCACCACCAACAGCCACCACACCTCACCACCATTACCACCCTCCTCCACCACCACCACCACCACCCTCCACCATCACTACCACCACCTCCACCACCACCACCCTCCACACTACTACCACCACCTCCAATACTCCACCACTCCCTCCACCACCACCACCTCCACCACCACACTACCACCATCTCCACCACTCACATCACACCACCCCTCCTCCACCACCACTATTACTACTACCACCTCCTCTCCACCATTACCCACTACCTCCCTTCCACCACTACTACCACCACCTCTAATACTGATTACACCACCTCCTCTCCACCACTACTACCACCACCCTCCCTGTCCACCACTACTACCACCACCCTCCCTCTCCACCACTACTACCACCACCCTCCCTCTCCACCACTACTACCACCACCCTCCCTCTCCACCACTACTACCACCACCCTCCCTCTCCACCACTACTACCACAACCCGGGCTGAAACACGACGACTCTCTTCAAGGGAAGATGTTGTTTAATAATACGGGCGTCAATCTCTTCGCCACAGGTTTACGAGTCTTAGGGTTCATACAGTAGATGGGACGGAGGATTGGTAGGGCTTTCTTATGGTGGGTACACGATGATGGACAAGGTGCAAGGGCGTACCATGTGATAGCTGTTTTGTTATCACACTAATTGTTTTAATTAAGTTCTGGAACTCTTAAGTGGCAGGACTGATGTAAACACTTCTAGGTGTTTTCTGTTTTATTACTGAGCCAGGTATATACACAGGTACAATCTGAGATAATATATTGTGAGTTCTCTCCCTAGAAGTGTTGTGAATGTCACTTTGAGATAACACTTGAGTTAAGTGCCTGGCTTCCCTGTCCAATGGTAATGAGTGAACTGCCACTCCCTGGGCTTGAGACAGGGAGCAGGTGTTTGCTAAATCAGTTGACCCTGGCTCGACCCTTTGAGAAACATGCGTCAAGTGATATAGTCATAAATAACATGGTGAATCACATGGTGAATAACATGGTGAATAACTTGGTGTTATTCATTTGGGTGTATTTATATAAAGCAAATGTGCTGTTACATCCATGGCGGGAAGGGGTGGACACAGACCACAGGTGACCCCTCCCCTCCCCATCGCACTTCTTTTGCTCATTCACCTTCTTGAGATGTAAACACAACTATCTTAAGTCTGGAGAAGCCTCGAAAGTTATACGGAAAAAGAAAAATTGGCCAGGATGCACACCCTCTCTTTTCCCCTCTTTACTAAACTTGAAGGCGCGTCCTGGTCTATGTGTTAAAGTTGAGTATTCATTTTCCGATCGTTAGTGTGAACATAACATTAAATTATATTATACTACAGATCGCTTGCTTAGGGCTTGGAGAGGTTAGAGCTTAGGTTAGTTAAAGAAATAATAATATAAGAAGAAAAAGAAGTTAGGTATATAGTTTAAGAAGTTAAATAATGAAATGAAGCCCGACATACAGTACGTCTCACTGGCACGTATCAGCTAGAATACCGTAAGCATAGCCACTCCATGATGGTGTAGGACAAGCCGCTATTTTCTGTGTCTCCTCAACCCGTCTGTGTTATCAACTGCCTTCCTCTTTCTGTGTGTGCGTTTGTCCTCCTGGTTGAAACATTATAAAGGCTGAGAGAGGCAACGGACGCTGAGTATTGTATAGTCTAATTAGTGCGTCTTAACTCTGTGGGTTGTTGGATCTGGTCAACACTTTCCACATAAAGGCTAAAGTGACGTGATCAGTATTTAATTAACCCACAACACCTGAATGAGTCCCACAACACCTGAGTGACACCCATACCACCTGAGTGACACCCATACCACCTGAGTGACACCCACAACACCTCAGTGACACCCACACCACCTCAGTGACACCCACACCACCTCAGTAACTCCCACAACACCTGAGTGACACCCACAACACCTGAGTGACACCCACAACACCTGAGTGACACCCACAACACCTGAGTGACACCCACAACACCTGAGTGACACCCACAACACCTGAGAGACACCCACATCACCTGCCAACATCTCCACCAAGAGGCTGTAGGGAGGTTCAGACTCTCAACGTAAAGTTCATTTAAAGTTCATTTCCTGAAAATTTTTGGCGTAACTTAAGTAAAGTAAATATACGGGAACTTCACACTCAGCTAAATGGGTCAATTGAATCGCTCAATTACGCGGTTTAGTTGTATGGTTCAGCTACTGACTGCTTTATCCGTACGGTTCAGTTCCAACCATTCACCGTAACTCACTACAGTACTACAATCATACAACGTTGAAGGAGGCAAAAACTACAACAATACAAAACTAACTCAAAACTATAATCATACAAACTTTACGGAGACAAACTACAACTACAATCCTACAACTACGGAGAAAATACATCTAATATTTTTTTTACACTGAGAATAATGAACACCAACCATAATAATTATAACTCACTTAAATTTTTTTTTCTAACATGACGTTGGCGTAACAAGTAATTATGAGAGAGAACTTTTTAAACCTACCTCAGGCTGAGGTGGGATTAGTTAGTTACACTGCTTCTGCGGTTTGTGTTGTCTTAAGATTACAAGATTAGCTTAACTAAATTATTAAAATATATACAGAAGGGTTATGACACTTTATTATACAGCAAAATATAAAGAGGAGTAGAGACAGACTCGAGACGACAATGAATACGTCGAGATAATTTTAAGAGAATATGGCAGTGTAGGACGATGGTCACTCTCTGTTATCTTTCACTTTGGCACTACATTATGTCTTTACTCTACGGTTTCTTTTTAAATTTGTTTAGATGTAAATATATAATATAATTGTAGGGCAATGAACGAACAGACAATTCAATGCGAAATGCAAAAATAACTTAAACAACTCAATTAATTTTAATACTGTATTCCTGTTTTATCTTTCACTTATTAAACACAAGTATGAACACCAGTTGTGTTTATTGGTAGAATTCTATTTTTGTTTCCAATTCCTTAATATAAAGATAAAGATTCAAATAAACTACAAACTGCTACGATAGTAACTGTGTGTGTGTGTGTGTCGAAGGATATGTGATTAATATAATATACAGGTAACATAAATATTACTGAGCATAAGACAGTGGTTGTGTCCTCGGTGGTGGTAATGCCATTGATCCTCTCAACTTAGACAAAGATGTTTGTGTATGTTTAGCTTCTCGAGCTGATAAACCTCGAGGGTCTGAGCCTCCAACATTTTGGATCCACGTTGTATGAGTTGATAGTTTACTCGAAATAAATGAGTACTTTTTTACGTTTAAAAACCAAAGGATGAGTTTGCTCTTAACCTAAGCCGGAAAATATTTATTGTGTTACCTCACCATTATATATGAAATAATGGTAATTTTTCTCTTTGTTTTCTTCTGTTTATCGTTCATTTACTGTCTCAATTCTTTTTTTTTTTCATTTCCTTCTGCCGGAGGAGGACAGGAACTTCCAGGTCAAGATAGACTTATTCAGCGTCAGGGACAATGAATGTAATCTTAAACTTTCCTCACCAACAACAACACTGCGGCAAAGTTTCGTATTTTCATTTCATTTTATTATAAGCAACTTCCTGGCAGCCCTGTGGCGCCCGAGGAGGGTATTACATGAGGGTATTACACTGGTTTGTTGTGAATATGTACATAATAATGTATATATACGTGTGTATTTGCGTGTGTACTTGTTTGTATGTATGTATGCATGAATCAAATTTATTTACACCATATGCGACTGTTTACCCAGCAGTAATTGCGGATCTGGATGTTAATCGATTTGCGTATCGTGCTCCGGAGTAATGGTTAGTCAGTGCAGTTGGCGAATTGTCGCCAACCACGGGGAGTGAACTGTGACATTGTCTCACTGTAGTGCATTAGGGTAGACCACATTTTTGGTTTTGGCATTAGCAGCAAGTATGTACAGATATTTGCCAGTTCCCACTCTGGAGCATCCAACATAGAACTGTCCATGAGAGAAGCAAGGAAACACCAGGTTTAGGCCAACCATCTTCAGGGACTGTCCCTGGCTTTTGCAGATGGTCATGGCAAAGCTCACTTTAACCGGGAACTGAAGTCGCTTGAACTCAAATGGCAGGTCTGTGGTGATGAGAGGTATCCTTGGTATAAACACGTCCTCTCCTTTAGCTTTTCCTGTCAGTATTGTAGCTTCCAGTACATGTGGCATCATGTTCTTCACCACCAGTCTTGTGCCATTGCAGAGCCTTGGTGGTTCAAGATTTCTTAAGAGCATTATAGGAGTTCCAATCTTGAGAGTGAGGTGGTGAGGAGGCATTCCAGCGGGCTCCAAAGAATTAAGGAATTCTGCAGGGTACTAGACTGCTTGGTCCTGGTCCTTACTGTATCAACAGACTTGAATGAGGTCTCACTACCTGGAAGCTGTCTGAGTAGAGTCATGTTGATTTCAGCCACTGTTTCATTCTTTGGTGCCAGAATTGCGCGTTCACGCAGCCACTTGTGATCCTTGTAGTGGTGGATAATGCTTGGGTACTTTACAACATTTCCACATCCTTGAGGAATGATTATTTGTCCTTTTGAGTCAACAGGGAAAGTTCCATTCCCAATCTGTAGTAGAAGGTTTGCAAACCGTCCAGCATCCTGATCTCCTTGTAGATGTACTCTCATGTTTGAGGATAGGGTGAGTGTCTGAACACTTCTCCCAAGGTATGATGCCTTGAGGCACGCATTCAATTCATCAGCTGGAGTGCTTCGAGGAATGACAGGTAAGGTCTGGCGAAAATCTCCAGCAATGACCATTGTAATGCCACACATGAGCTGGTCATTTTCTCGTATGTCTTGCAAGGTCCTGTCCAATGCTTCAAACGCTAACTTGTGAGACATAGTGCATTCATCCCAGACTATGTGCGCGAGGTTGAGAGGCAGTTTAAAAGTTGAGTGTGCAGTACCTCCTCCTTCTAGTAGTGTTGCAGCAATGCCTGAGGACACTACAGCAAGAGCAATTTTCCCCCGATGACGTACTTTGGCCAACAGAAGGTTGATCAGGAATGTTTTTCCGGTCCCGCCAGGTGCATCGAAAAAGATCATACCTCCCTGCTCCGCTTGTATCGCTTCCAAGATCTGTTCATAAGTATTTGCTTGATGAGGCACCAGGTGAGGCTCATTTTCTTCAACAAAATTCACCACTTCAACTGAGTAGTCTGTCTCTCTGAGCAACTCCCTGTTTGCAGCTACTGGTTCTTCTCGGTTTGGGGAAGGCAATCCAAAATCTGTCAGGTTTTTTCCGCCTAGCTCCATCACTTTGTCTTCCAGCATGATCAGAGCCCTGTTGAACATGTCATCCATGAACTCAATCTCTTGACCAGGATGTTCTCTTCTTGCTTGATGAAGCAGATCCTCTGAAAGACTTTCTTGGTGGTTTTCCCAGAGCTGGCATGGGTTGGAAAGTCCACATGTAGCAATCATGATGGCAAACAGGTTCCTCATTCTCATTGGCGATTGAGTAGCTGCTGCCTCTTCTAATATGTCATTCCAGTGACCATCATCTTCCAGTATGCCAAGGAGATTGCACGCTTCCTAATAGGTTCTGCAGACTTGTCCATTCACTGTCTTGAGTGCTGCATATGATGTTGGGCCACAGATGTGGTGCAAAAGTAGTCTCAAACAGTAGCATTCAAAGTTGTTGGGGTGAACCGTGTAGACACGTCCCAAAGCATTGCCTGACTTTATCCCTGGATATCCTTCAACATCGGATCCTTGAGCTCTTCTCTGGAACTTTTTCATTGAAGTCTGCCATATGTAGAACTTGGGTACGTCAACATACAGGAGGATTTGAGCAAACTCATCTTCCTGTGAAAGCTTGAAGAATGCAGTGAGGGTCGTATCAGCAGGATTTGCCATTTGATTTTGGAGGGACTCTTCTGTGAAGTATACTCTTTGTCCATTTTCCAGGTGAACAGCCAGATGAACTACTGTTGGACATCGTTCGTGTATGGGAAAATTAAAAATTCTCCATAGGGCTTCATTGATGCATATCATCACTACATATAACACCACCCGTCATCATTACATATAACACCATCCATCATCACTACATATAACACCATCCATTATCACTACATATAACACCATCCATCAACACTACAGATCGGTAAAGTAGTTTCCGAGATTCTCGTGCGGACACACAAACAAACAAACACACACACATACTTCTTTGTTTTATATATATACGTATATATATATATATATATATATATATATATATATATATATATATATATATATATATATATATATATATATATATATATATATATATATATATAAAACAAAGAAGTATGTCTGTTTGTTTGTGTGTCCGCACGAGAATCTCGGAAACTACTTTACCGATCTGTAGTGATGATGGATGGTGTTATATGTAGTGATGATGATGAATGGTGTTATATGTAGTGATGATAGATGTTGTTATATGTAGTGGTGATGATGGGTGGTGTTATATGTAGTGATGATGGATGGTGTTATATATAGTGATGATGGATGGTGTTATATGTAGTGATGATGGATGATGTTATATGTAGTGATGATGGGTAGTGTTATATGTAGTGATGATTAGACAATAAAATAATAACAGTTTAATGCTAAAAAAATGTACTTTGCTGTACCGTTGTAGTGAAACTTACATACACCGTTAATGAACTATTGATGGCAGAAGAAGTTTTGGGGACTGAACAGCACACTCAACTTATAAACTGCCTCTCAACCTTACTCACAATGAGAATCCAGTTTGCAACATCAAAAAAGGATCGGCAAAGGCAAAACTCTTAGAAAAATGCAGCCACATAGTGTAGGATGAATGCACTATGTCTCACAAGTTAGCGTTTAAAGCATTGGACAGGACCTTGCAAGACAAACGAGAAAATGACCATCTCATGGGTGGCATTACAATGGTCATTGCTGGAGACTTTCGCTAGACCCTACCTGTCATTCCTCGAAGCACTCCAGCTGATGAATTGAATGCTTGCCTCAAGGCATCATACCTTTGGAGAAGTGTTCAGACACTCACCCTGTCCACAAACATGAGAGTACATCTACAAGGAGATCAGGATGCTGGACGGTTTGCAAACCTTCTACTACAGATTGGGAATGGAACTTTCCCTGTTGATTCAGAAGGACAAATAATCATTCCTCAAGGATGTGGAAATGTTGTAAAGTCCTCAACTGAGCTCACTAACATGGTCTACCCAAACATTATCCACCACTACAAGGATCACAAGTGGCTGCGTGAACGCGCAATTCTGGCACCAAAGAATGAAACAGTGGCTGAAATCAACATGACTCTACTCAGACAGCTTCCAGGCAGTGAGACCTCATTCAAGTCTGTTGATACAGTAAGGACCAAGGACCAGGACCAAGCAGTCTAGTACCCTGCAGAATTCCTTAATTCTTTGGAGCCCGCTGGAATGCCTCCTCACCACCTCACTCTCAAGATTGGAACTCCTATAATGCTCTTAAGAAATCTTGAACCACCAAGGCTCTGCAATGGCACAAGACTGGTGGTGAAGAACATGATGCCACATGTACTGGAAGCTACAATACTGACAGGAAAAGCTAAAGGAGAGGACGTGTTTATACCAAGGATACCTCTCATCACCACTGACCTGCCATTTGAGTTCAAGCGACTTCAGTTCCCGGTTAAAGTGAGCTTTGCCATGACCATCTGCAAATGCCAGGGACAGTCCCTAAAGATGGTTGGCTTAAACCTGGTGTTTCCTTGCTTCTCTCATGGACAGTTCTATGTTGGATGCTCCAGAGTGGGAACTGGCAAATATCTGTACATACTTGCTGCTAATGCCAAAACCAAAAATGTGGTCTACCCTAATGCACTACAGTGAGACAATGTCACAGTTCACTCCCCGTGGTTG
>NW_024746034.1:0-2206 GCF_018991925.1 Homarus americanus
TCTGACACTCCCTGGTTCACTTCTGAGACTCCGAGGTACTCCTCTGACACTCCCTGGTACACCTCCGATATTCCCAGGTAACCCTACGATATACCCAGGTACACCTCCGATACTCCCAGGTACACCTTTGAGACTCCCAGGTACTTCACTGACACTCCCAGGTATACCACTGACATTCCCAGGTACACATCTGACTCTCCCAGGTACACCTCTGATACTCCCAGGTACACCTCTGACACTCCCAGGTCCGCCTCCGACACTCCCAGGTACAACTCGGACACTCCCAGGTAAACCTCCGATACTCCTAGGTACATCTCTGACACTCCCAGGTACTCCTCTGACACTCCCTGGTACACTTCTGACACTCCCAGGTACACCTCAGACACTCCCTGGTTCTCCCCTGACACTCCCAGGTACACCTCCGACATTCCCAGGTACACTTCTCTCACTCCCAGGTACACCTCCGACACTCCCAGGTACACCTCTGCCACTCCCAGGTACACCTCTGACACTCCCATGTACACCTCCGACACTCCAAGGTACACCTCTGACACTCCCAGGTACACCTCTGACACTCCCAGGTACACCTCTGACACTCCCAGGTACACCTCTGACACTCCCAGGTACACCTCCGGCTTGCTCCCAGGTACACCTCTGACACTCCCAGGTACACCTCTGACACTCCAGGTACACATCTGACACTCCCAGGTACACCTCTGATACTCCCAGATACACCTTTGACACTCCCAGTTACTCCACTGACATTCCCTGGTACACCTCTGACACTCCCAGGTACACCGCTGACACTGCCAGGTCCACCTCCGACACTCCCAAGTACACCTCCGACACTCCCAGGTACACTTCTGACCCTCCCTGGTACACCTCTGACACTCCCAGGTACACCTCAGACACACCCTGGTACACCCCTGACACTCCGAGGTACACCTCCGACATTCCCAAGTACACTTCTGATACTCCCAGGTACACATTTGACATTCCCAGGTACTCCACTGACATTCCCTGGTACACCTCTGACACTCCCAGGTACACCGCTGACACTGACAGGTCCACGTCCGACACTCCCAAGTACACCTCCGACATTCCCAGGTACACTTCTCACACTCCCAGGTACACCTCCGACACTGCCAGGTACACCTCCGACACTCCCAGGTACACCTCTGACTCTGGTACCTCTGAGGACGCAGGTACACATGACACTCCAGGTACATCTCTGACCAGGTGCCTGACATCCAGGTACACCGCTGACACTCCCAGGTACACCTCTGACACTCCCAATTACACCTCTGATACTCCCAGATACACCTCCGACACTCCCAGGTACACCTCCGACACTCCTAGGTACACTTCTTACACTCCTAGGTACACCTCCGACACTCCCAGGTACACCTCTGACACTCCCAGGTACACCTCTGACACTCCCAGGTAAACCTCTGACACTCCCAGGTACATCTCTGCCACTCCCAGGTACTCCCTGACACTCCCAGGTGCACCTTTGACACTCCCAGGTACTCCACTGACATTCCCTTGTACACCTCTGACACTCCCAGGTACACCGCTGACACTGCCAGGTACACCTCCGACACTGCCAGGTACACCTCTGACACTCCCAGGTACCTTCTCACACTCCCAGGTACCTCCGACCTCCCAGGTACACCTCTGACCTCCCAGGCACACCTCCAGACACTCCCAGGTACACAGCTGATCTCCCAGGTGCACCTCTGACACTCCCAAGTACACCTCCTGACGCCTCCCAGGTGCCCCCGTGTTCCCAGATGCCTCCGATATTCCCAGGTACACCTCCGATATTCCCAAGTACACCTCTGATACTCCCAGGTACACCTTTGAGACTCCCAGGAACTTCACTGACACTCTCTGGAACACCTCAGACACTCCCAGGTACACCTCAGACACTCCCAGGTATACCGCTGACACTCCCAGGTACACCTCTGACACTCCCGAGTACACCTCTGACACTCCCAGGTACACCTGCGACACTCCCAGGTACACCTCCGACACTCCCAGGTACACTTTTTACACTCCTAGGTACACCTCCTACACTCCCAGGTACACCTCTGACCCTCCCAGGTACACCTCTGACACTCCCAGGTACACCTCTGACAATCCCAGGTACATCTCTGATACTCCCAGGTACTCCACTGACACTCACTGGTACACCTTTGACACT
>NW_024746035.1:0-21988 GCF_018991925.1 Homarus americanus
AGCATCAAACTCACTCTAACAGATTACCTTTGGCGTCTGGGGAATTTTCTTCCTGGTTAGTATTTCAGTCCCAAGAGAGAAAGGAGGCATTGTAGTTGTCTCCTTAATGTGTATGTGTGTGTCTGAAACAAATATCTATAAAACCACTGAACCGATTTTACGAAACTCAGCAAAGGCGAGGCTGTGATTTAACAACAGGAAACAACACCTATTTGCTGTGTTAATAATAATAATAATAATAATAATAATAATAATAATAATAATAATAATAATAATAGGTAGAAAAGCGATGTGGAAGGTATTGAAAATATCTGGAAACTTGATGCAATCAGTTCATATGTGTACAGGGAAAGTGAAGTACTATATCTTTTGGAGTTTATCTGTGATTTGTAACGTCGCCATAGTTGCTCAATACTTTCATGGACGGGATAGTAGGAGAGGGGAAAGTTAGAGTAATGGACAGAGGGTGCAAGTTGGATGAATAATGAAATGGGAAGGCAATGGGAGGTGAGTCATCTTCTGTTTACAGATGACACTGTGCTAGTGGGAGATTCGGAGCAAGCAACAGTGATAGAGTTTGGGAGAATGTATGGTCAGAGAAAAGCAAAAATTAATGCTGAAAAGAAGAATCGATGTTAGTCTGAATGCATACGGAATGGAGGAAGTGGTGTATTTCAGAAAGGTAAGATTTAATGTGTTAGCAGTTGGGGAAAAAATACAATTTGAACAATAGAGTAAAAAATAAGAAAAAATAAAGAAAAAATAGCAGGTGTATAGAGAATGGCATCCACAAGGTAGAATATTATCGCCCCCCCCCCCAAAAAAAAAAATATACGCCATAAGCCACAAGATATCATCCATAGTGTAGGAACAGACGCACAAACAGACAGACAGGCAGAGAAGACGACTCCTTCATCGTTGAGGAGAACGAAAAAAGAACACATCGCTACACAAATTCACACATTACACCTCTTCTTACTATAACAAGGGGTTTTTCTTACAGATAATAAAACTGTAGTGAAGTACATCATAGCGCCGCCTGAGTTAATCACATTTTCTTTTATTTCGGAATAGAATAAAGAATGTGTTGTGAGGTAGTGAATGTCTTCGGTGGGATTCTCTTGTAGAAAATTTTAGGTATAAATTAAATGTAATCCATTTATGCGTACTTGAGGAGCGTCTTTCCTACAGCCACTCACTGATGCTATTGGATTAGAAATGACTGTCAAAGAATGGAAACCGAATGAGGAGGTGGGGATGTAGTGACAGAAGAGGTGTGTGTGTGTGTGCTGAGAGAGAGATAGAGAAGAAAACAGTCTAACAAACGTAGAGACAAACAGAAAAAAACAACCATAGAAGGAGAGAGATACTCAAAGTAATAAAGAGAGAAAGACACACGCAAAAACTTCACTAAGGAAAGGCACCAGCAGCTCGACCACCAGACACCAAATAACCACAATAACACTCGCCTTAATAATGTACAGTACACGCTAATGTCTCCTTCAACTTACCAGACATACCTCTCTCTCTCTCTCTCTCTTCTTGCTACCTGTCTCTCTCTGTTCTCCCACCTCTCACTCTCTCTTTCCCCTTCTCCTTTCATTTTCCTTTCCCATTTCTCCACTCTCACTTCTTTCTTTCTTCCCCTTCTATCTCTCCTTTATCCCTGTGTGTCGAGGATTTCTCTGCATGGAAATCTATTCACCTGTTTATTGACTTATTTACTTTGCTTCCTCGCCTGAGTGTGTTGATGCAAAGCTGTTCCTACAAACTCTTTGTTGTCGTGACGTTGAAGATTTTGTTCAGCTTTTGTTCATAAGTAAAAAAAGAACATTCCGTAATTCCTGATGTAGGATGATTTAACCTCTCGACGACGATGATTTATTCCTCGGGGATTATGTTAAACCCCTCACGGACGATGATCTTATCCCATAATGATAATGATTTAACCCGTTGAGGACGATGAATTAACTCCTTGATGACGATGAGTTAATTCCTTTCACAATGACATCCCTGATAACTCCACTTGTTCATAAAATTCGAAATCCAACAGAGGCAGGGGTGGGATTCAGGAGATGCCATCTACTGGAGAGATGATAAAGAGTCAGAAGTGGCCATCACACAGGCGAGAAAACACGCCTTGACCCCGGCATAGTGAGCCGAAACTTACACAAGTCACAGACCTCGAGCCAATCCCACTGAGACCCCAAAACTGCTCTAGGCGGGCTGGATATACGGCCTTGTAAAAGAACCTCAACAATACTTTGTAATGCCTCTCCCTAGAGCCTGAAACCCAATAACAGCCGTAATTTTTTGTCCTTTGTAGTTGTATGAAGTTTTAACAAGTCCAATAACTTTTAATAGCTATGAAAGATAAAAGAGTAATGAAAATCAATACATTTATTTGAATTAGCATTGATATATACTGTATATGTAATAAAAAAAGACCGTATTTTGTGAGGTTGAACTTGATATATGAAAAAAAGTCTGAATTTATGTTTTTAATGTTGATGGTTACTAATACATCGAAGAGTATAAGATTTACACATCTTTCTCCGAAATTAATTTACATTCTGAAGGAAATTTGTTTTCTCTTACTACAGAGGACAACGTTTTTCTTTTTCTTTGTTTGGGTTAACTAAGAGAAAAAAGAAGAAGAGAAGGTAAGGGAAAGAAGTGACAGAAGGATGTAGAAAGTGACAGAAGTTGGTTGAGACTGAAATTCACACACACACACACACACACACACACACACACACAGTCATCCAACCCAATTTAAGAGTAGGTGAGAGAAAGAAGGAGAAAGAGGAAGAAGAATTAGAAGAGAAAGCCAAGATGGACATTTTTGAGGTGGCGTTACTCAGCTCAGTGCAGACTCCTCAAAATGTGTCTCCCTAGAGTCAGACAAGAACGTGTTTTTTCTGTGAAGGTTTAGCAGACTGATCTAAATTTCACCCATAAGAAAAGTTCCCGTGTGTTTATTATCCAGAGAATTAACTAGCAGGTCAGAGATGTATAAACTCTAATATGTACAAGAGAAGGAGAGATAGGGGTGTGTCCTTTCCACACCCAGGAGAGAATGAGAGATATCTCACAAGGGAGGTAGTGTTTTTTTTTCTCTCCTAAAGGATATATAGAGTTACTTTGTACATATCCATAACGAATCACGAAGTTTTTACTCTCTCTCTCTCTCTCTCTCTCTCTCTCTCTCTCTCTCTCTCTCTCTCTTTCGTCACGGAGGCAAACAAGAAGCCAAGTATTTCTTTCTCAGTACCGATTATAATTCAATAAAAATAAATATAAAAAACACCGCCGACTCAACTTTCCTCAGTGGTAATTCCACACCAATTAAAACTTAAATAACCCGCAATCTTGAAGTCTCAGAATCTTCGGGTAATCATTGTTCCGCTTTTACCTCCCTTACGCTTAACATCGTAAAAATCCACAAGACACAAATAAGACGACGGCTGGGGGGGTGATGTGGTTCTCTGCCCAAGTACCTTACCCCTCACCCCGCCACACACACACACACACACACACACACACACACACACACACACACAGACCAGACTCGGCTAAAATTGTATCAGCAAACTTGAGTAAACGAAGGAATATCGTTGTCAGAATCTCACAGTAGGTAAATACTTCATCTCTCAAGGACACAAGGCGGAGAATCCACCCAGAAAGAGAAACAGAACAGAAACTTTTGTAAACAGTTCCTCTGCATCGTCCCGGGATGTAATTTATGGATTTGTGATTTAATTATAAGAATCCCTAAAGAAATTATGTCTTTTTGAAGGATTTGTTTCCCTTGTGATAAAAAGTGGTGTTGGAGACGTGAATTTGGGGGCTTTTGTGAAGATATGAGTGGCAGGTCTTGAACAGTTACTTTTTTCGACTCGTAAAAAAAATGACAAAAAGATGACAGTGTCGGGGGATAATGATGTAAAGTTTGGAAACAACAGCTTGGAATCGAAATAAAAATATATGGGTTACATAAACAATCACGCCGGTGTATTTACACAACGACAACAAAAACAATAAAACTCACACAAACACAGTGAAAATAACTTCACACGAATGAATGAAAGATTAATTATCCAAATTTTATTGTTAAAAAATGATTATTGCAATATGTATAACATGAAGACGTGACCTGTAAATATGGAATAAAATAGGTAAGAGTCTCTTAAGACGACGCCCATAAGCGGTACTTTATGATTAATATGATAAAGAACTCTTACCTATCAACAGAAACAAAGAAAGAACTACAACAGACAAAAGACGTAAAACAACAACAACGGGAAATTAAATGAAAAAGGAAGAACAAAAACAAAAGTGTGAGATATTACTGTGAGAACGAAGGAAGCGAAATGCTGTGGCGAGAAGGACGGAGATATTGCCAGAAAAGTGAACGAGCAGCAGAACAAGAAGACCCGCGCCTGGGTCCGAAGAGCTTGAGAGAAAACACAGAAAAAACGTGAGTGTCAGATTGAATAGATGAAATAAGATATTCCAAGGTATTCAGTTTCTGTTTCATATATTGCTAATTCCTCCTCGTATTTATCTTCTTCCGTCTTTCTTCATATACTCTCTTCCTTAACCTCTTACAAGCACCTTTACATCTCCTTCATCACGTCTTATCTTATAACTCTCATTCTCTTACACCTCTTTACACTTTCCTTCCCCCTCATTATCCACACATTCTTACGTTTTATCATCGACTTCTCTTTTTTACCTATTTTCTTTTCTTTTCTTTTCTTTTCTTATCACCTCTTAAAATCTTCATCACCTGTTATTTTTATTTCAAAGTCTCTAACTATAATTCCTTCCTTCTTTGTTAATTCCTCTTTCGGTTTTTCCTTTGTCTGTTCTTATTCCTTTTCCCTTCATCTATTGTAAAGTTCTTCCTTCCGTCCCTTCCTCCTTCCCTCCTACAGCTAGTACACAGCCCTATCCTCCCTCCCTACCACAGCTATTATGCAACCCCTCCCTCCCTACCACAGCTATTATGCAACCCCTCCCTCCCTCCCTACCACAGCTATTATGCAACCCCTCCCTCCCTACCACAGCTATTATGCAACCCCTCCCTCCCTACCACAGCTATTACACAAACTCTCCCTCCCTACCACTGCTATTACACAGTGTCTTAAGTCATCATACGCAACACCTTAGTCATCGTTCTCAGTGTCTTAAGTCATCATACCCAACACCTTAGTCATCATTCTCAGTGTCTTAAGTCATCATACGCAACACCTTAGTCATCGTTCTCAGTGTCTTAAGTCATCATACCCCTTTTGCCAGTCATCGTTCTCAGTGCCATGGGAGTCATCATGCCCTTTCAGTCCATCGTTCTCTCGAAGTGTCTTAAAGTCATCATGCCTTTGTGATAGCCGTTCTCCAGTGTCTTAGGTCATCATGCACCCAACATGAGTCATCGTTCTCTCCAGTGTCTTGATCATCACTTCACCCAACTACCTTAGTCATCGTTCTCAGTGTCTTAAGTCATCATACCCAACACCTTAGTCATGGGTTCTCAGTGTCTTAGAGTGTCATACCTTACCTTAGTCATCGTTCTCCAGTGTCTTGATCCTCATACCCAACACCCTTAATCATCGTTCCTCAGTGTCTTAAGTCATCACTTACCTTACTGTAGTCAAATGTTCTCAGTGTGCCTTGATCTATCCTTACGCAACACCTTAGTCATCGTTCTCAGTGTCTTAAGTCATCATACCCAACACCTTAGTCATCGTTCTCAGTGTCTTAAGTCATCATACCCAACACCTTAGTCATCGTTCTCAGTGTCTTAAGTCATCATACCCAACACCTTAGTCATCGTTCTCAGTGTCTTAAGTCATCATACGCAACACCTTAGTCATCGTTCTCAGTGTCTTAAGTCATCATACGCAACACCTCAGTCATCGTTCTCAGTGTCTTAAGTCATCATACCCAACACCTCAGTCATCGTTCTCACTGTCTTAACTCATCATACCCAACACCTTAGTCATCGTTCTCAGTCTCTTAAGTCATCATACCCAACACCTCAGTCATCGTTCTCACTGTCTTAAATCATCATACCCAACACCTTAGTCATCGTTCTCAGTGTCTTAAGTCATCATACCCAACACCTTAGTCATCGTTCTCAGTGTCTTAAGTCATCTTTTAACACGCAGTCATCGTTCTCAGTGTCTTAAGTCATCGCCACCCAACACCTTAGTCATCGTTCTATCAGTGTCTTCCCAAGTCATCATACCCAACACCTTAAGTCCATCGTTCTCCAGTGTCTTAGATGTCCCATACCCCCAACTTGTGGTCATCACGTTCTCAGTGTCTTAGAGTCATCTGCCGCTTACCTTGGTCATCGTTCTCAGTGTCTTAGTCATCATACAACACCTTAGTCATCGTTCTCGGTGTCTTTGATCATCATACACCCAACACCTTAGTCATCGTTCTCAGTGTCTTAAGTCATCATACCAACACCTTAGTCATCGTTCAATGTCTTGAGTCATCATACTTGCTTACCTTGGTCATCGTTCTCAGTGTCCTTAAGTCATCATACCCAACACGCCAATTAATACGTTACTCAGTGTCTTAAGTCTGTCATACTTGCGCATAGTCATCGTTTCAGTATCTTAAGTCATCATACGCAAACTCGTAATCGTAGTTTTTTCCCCCGTAATCTAACCTGAGCTCATTTCATATCATTACACTTAGGTTTAATGGGTCGCAATTCAAATTGTTGTTCTGGCTGTGGGTGGCAGTAAAAAACGTTTGAAAAACATTGTTCTAATATGTATGAGAATATATTCGTCGCTGTCACTAATATTTACGTGTATTTATCCACATATATTCTTATCACCCAGACGTACGTGATAGGTGGAGTGAAGGACAATGGTATATTATTATGTGGGGCTGGCAACAAGTCGGTCTAATGTGTATTAAGAGAAGAAGAGGCGATATTTGATGACAAGTGTCGTGAGTGTGTAGGGGGTGTGTGGGGGAGTGTTATTGTGTGGGCAGTGTTGTGGGTGAAGAATTGATGTGAGGGAGTGTTGGTGTGCGGGAGGAAGGGTAAACGGGAAAAGGCATTACTTCACTGAGAGACTGGTAGTAACTTGGCATCAGTAGATAAGCATAAAATAATAAACATAAAATCCTTTAAACAAAGAAAACACAGATAAACACCGAAGATAAGAGAAGATAAGAAAAACAAAAGTAATAAGAGTAAAATATTCAAATTTGGGTAAGATAATAAGATAAGTGACTGCTGGACAGGACCATAAGACATGGTACCTTGTGGGGGTCTAGTTAGGAGTTTATTTTTACAGCATAACATAGTGGTCCAGGTTCCAGGTCATAGTTATTTATTTTAGTTCAGTAAATTTTCTCGGGATATGAAGGATAAAAATGGTGTGTGTGTGTGTGTGTGTTATAATCTTAAAGCGTTCACGTATATGTAAAAGCTTGTAAACCCGGACCATTACGCTCACCATCACCATTAAAACTCACCATCACCTCTTCTCTTATATCTCACCATCATTCCTTTTAGCTATCTTTTTTATCATTACTTCTTCATTCATACTTCAGTGGTGCACCAGTAACCCTTCACCAGCATCGGTCCTCTAGTGAATAGTTCCTCCAGTCACCTCACCATCATTTCACCATAATATCACCATTCTCATCGTTACCTCACTGTGGCCTTCCCAAGAACTTCACCATCTCTTTTACTATCACCATCACCTCACCATTACTTCACCATAACACCAGGGTCCGTTGCTACCCACACGATGACGTCACCATCTGCAACGAGGACAATTTTTCTACTCCATGTCCGGTGCTTCTGGCTCGTGTGAGTAACCATAGTGTAGGTGTAGACAGCGGTGGTGAGAGAAAATAGTGTAGGCCTCTCCATTGTGGGTGAGAGACACTCATAATATTTAAAGTGTTTACCATGGAAGCTGTGACCCCCCCCCTAGTTCGCCAGGCCACCGCCAGGGGGACATTAATCAACATTCCAGAAGTTGTATTTATGTTACATGTGGTATTTTTGCAGTTTTTCTTCAATAAGTGATTTATTTTCGCAGTTCTTAACGTGATTTTAAACTCAAATAGCAGAGTTACCGTTTCGCTGTTGTTTATAACTGTTTGGTATTCTTTTGTATGTGTTTTGGTAAAGGTTCTTGCAAAATGTCTTCATGATTCACGACACTCACACACACGACAGTCAAACACGCACACACAAGTGTATCTTGAGTTAGTAGCCAAGATTGGCTGTAAAAGGGCCACACACAGCTTCAATACAATTGTAACTCTGCTATTGGAGTATAAATTCATACAAATCCTGAGAAAAACTACGAAAATATATGAATTATTAAAGAAAAACAACAAAACCACCTTCATAAAAGCCGACAGTAGACCCCTGGCGGTGGCCTGACGAACTACGTCTAGCACCGCCGGGACCAGTTCGAGGCTGGGCCCAGCCAGTTGCTTTTTTTTTTAATGGGAATTAACCCACCCGGGCACAGATCAAACGACCCACAACGGGGCCTGGGGGGGGGGAGGGGGCGAAAAAGGAACAGAAATAAATTTAAAATATAGAAGAAAAAGGTTATACTGTGTTAATGTACACCAGGAGGAGGGTTTCTGTTTACTGGGGTTGGCGTCTCTTGGTGCCGCAGTAGGTGATGGGTGCTTTGGTAGAGTTAGTTTGTCTAACTGTCTCTGTCCGTCTGTCTCTCAGTCTCTGTCTGTCTTTGTATCTCTGTTTGTCTGTCCGTCAGTCTGTCTCTGTCTGCCAGTCTATTTTTACAATGTCTGTCACTGTCTGTCTGTGTCTGTGTTTGTCTCGTTCTGTCTCAGCCTCTCTGTCTCAGCCTCTCTGTCTTTCCACTGTGTCGGTCACTGGCTGTCTGTTCTGTCTCTCTATCTGTCTGTCTGTTTTTTGTTGAAAGGAGTTGTTGAGTTAGGTTGTTTTTATTGAGAGGGTTGTCGCTGAGGTTGGGTATAGAGAATTGTAAGTATTTCTGTGCGGCTTTGTCTGGGGGGGGGGTGTTGCTGTGTTTGGAGGTTGGTTGGTATTTTATCTCATTGTATTTATTTATTATTTTATTTTATTTTTTATTTTTTTATTTATTAATTAATTTATTTATTTTTGTTTTGTTAATTATTTATTTATTTTTTGTTGGGGGGCGGGGGGTGGGGGGGCGGTGGTCGGGTATGTTGATTTATAGGATAGGATTCCTTAGGGAGGATTTGTAGACAGACAGACAAACAGAGACAGTTAGAAAAACAGACAGACGGACGGACACAGACAGACAGACATTAAACAGACAGACACACAGAAACAGACAAACCGTCAGACAAACGGACAAACACACCGAAAGACACAGACAGAAAAAGACATACAGACAGACAAACAGACGAGCGGAGACAGACAGACAGTCAGAGGCAGACAGGGAGAGACAGACAATCTTGGCTACTAACTCAAGATAAAGAAGGAATCGCCGTAAATAAGAAGGTCCGGCGCTCTTCTCAGGCTCGACCGCTGTCACCCAAACTGAAACAGACAACTGTCCCTTGACTCACCACGTAACCATAACGTATCTGATTGAGTTATTAAGCAACAGGAACACTTTGGTAAAAGAAGAAATAATAACAACTTGTAGGAATCTCTCTGTCTGTCTGTTGGTCTCTGTGTCCGTTTCTTTCTGTCTGCCTGTCTGTCTGTTTGTCGCAGACACAAGCAGACAACTGACAGACAGACAGACGGAGAAATAGAGGGACAGACAGAAACAGAGACGGCGACATAGACTAACATATAGACGAAAGAGACAGACAGACAGAAAAACAGAGGCAGAAAATCAGAAAGACAGACAGATCGATATTGTGAGACAGACTGGCAGAAACAGTCAGACACAGAGACACAGATAGATGGGGGATGGGGGGATTCCACGCCCTTCCCAGTCGGTGGGTCCTGATACCTTCCGTTGCCAACTACCGGATGGTGCCATTCTCCACCTCCCAGGATGGGTGTGGATGGGGGATGGGGGGATTCCACACCCTTCCCAGTCGGTGGGTCCTGATACCTTCTGTTGCCAACTACCGGATGGTGCCTTTCTCCACCTCCCAGGATGGGTGTGGATGGGGGATGGGGGGATTCCACACCCTTCCCAGTAGGTGGGTCCTGATACCTTACCGTACACCACCTACACCACCATACCCCATACTACACCACCCACTACACCCTCACTACACCACCATGCCCCACACTACACCACCCACTACACCACCCTACACACACCCTTCCCAGTCGGTGGGTCCTGATACCTTACCGTACACCACCCTACACCACCATACCCCATACACCCTGGGAAGGATGTGGATTTCCTCTCCTCATCCCCCACTCCCCATCATCCCTCTCACCCCACCCACCCCTTCATCCTCTCACCCTTCCCAGTCGGTGGTTCTTGGTACCTCCCAGGATGGGTGAGAGGATGATGGGTGTGGGTGGGTGGTTATAGTCGGGATGTCCTACACCCCCAATACACCACCCTACACCACCCTACCCAACACTACCCTATTTTATGACGCATTATTTGTGCTGTCTCAATTCTGATGTTGTTGACAAATGACCAGGAATTACAGTAATTATAAATGTTCTAATTATTATTCTCAATTATATTAATCATTTAAGTTAAAAAAATACACCAAAAGAATCGAACGACCCAGCAAAAACCGCTACGACCCACCCCAACGCAACGAACCCAACGCAACGCAACGAACCCAACGACCCACCGCAACGCAACGAACCCAACGACCCACCGCAACGCAACGAACCCAACGACCCAGCACAACCAGACCCAACGACCCTGTGAACCCAACGACTTAACAGCAAGACTGGCGACAACGCAACGCAGCCAGATTGAAGCCAACACCTGGCAGACCCAGCGACCCCACCTGCACCTTGGGCCAAGCATTGTATAACGTTAACGACCCAGCGCAGCAACGGGCCAACGACTGGCAGCAGACCCGGCGACCCTGCAGCGCAACAGACCCCAACGACCTGGCACCAGCAGACAGGCCCACCGCAACGCAGCAGGGCAACGACCCACCACCTTTTAAGCGACCCAACGACCCAGCACCAAGCAGACCCAACGACCCACCGCAACGAACCCAACGACCCAACGCAACGAACCCAACGACCCAACGCAACGAACCCAACGACCCACCGCAACGAACCCAACGACCCAACGCAACGAACCCAACGACCCAACGCAACGACCCACTACACTTTTTTTTCGTTTTTTTATTTTTTTATTTTTATTTTTTTTATTTATTTATTTTTTTTTATTTTTTTTTATTTTTTATTTTTTATTTTTTTTATATATATTTTTTATTTTTTTAGCACACCACCCACTACACCCACCCCTTCATCCTCTCACCCTTCCCAGTCAGTGGTTCTTGGTACCTTCTGTTGTTGGCTGACGGATGGTACCATTCCCCACCTCCCAGGATGGGTGAGAGGATGATGGGTGGGGGTTATAGACGGGATGTCCTACCCTACCTAACCTACACCTACCCGAGAGTTTAGTTAATAAGTGATGAACTGGCTTGGCCTTGCCTCGATCTAGGACTGGAGGAGCTAGATAGAGGTACTTACTTCGTCGTGTCACAGGCAGGGGAATTACTATCGACTTTTTGGAAGGTCTATTTATGTTACATTAGCTGTTTTTCCTGTTTTTCTTTAATAATTCATATATTTACGCAGTCAACCTCCAAAAGTAGACGTTTATTAACATAGAGATATAATGGGGCACTCCGTACAACATTCAAGCTATGTGGGCGTGTATGACTTGTCTTCTTGTGTACATGACTCTCGGGTGTGTGTGTGCGTGTATGACTGTCTTGTGCATATGACTGCCATGTATGTGTGTGTATGACTATCTTGTTGTGTACATGACTGTCGTGTGTGCGTGTATGACTGTCTTGTTGTGTACATGACTGCCATGTATGTGCGTGTATGACTTTCTTGTGTACATGACTCTCGTGTGTGTGTGTGTGTGTGCGTGTATGACTGTCTTGTGCATATGACTGCCATGTATGTGTGTGTATGACTATCTTGTGTATATGTCTGTTGGATTCTCAAGTCTTTGTCCACTAAATTCCCTCGCCTAAACCTTCTCCATTACCACACCCCTCATCCCCCACCCTCCACCCTCACCCCGCCAACCCCCATCCCCCACCCTCACTCCCCCCACCCTTACCCCCAAATGGTGAATTCATCTACTGTAAGTCACTCTTTTAAATTGGGGCATTAAAAAACAAAAAAGCGTCAAAACAACAGAGACTCGACCGGCTCACTACCTACCATGTTGATTGCCCGCACAAGATGGACGAACAGACAGAATCTCATAAAAATAAAGTTCTTTTTTTTCGCCCCCCAGGCTCCGTTGTGGGTCGTTTGACCTGTGCCCGGGTTGGCTAATTCCCGTAAAAAACCACACACAAGAGAGAGATAGAGGAGAACACAATATCAACTTAGTAAATCATCCTTCCATTTCATTTCCAGGAACAACTTCAGTTCTCCACGAGGTTCACATTACCCGTGGACAGCCATCGTTATTGGAACATGGGGAAATTTCGTCCGGCAACTATTTTTGAAACCAAAAGAAAGAAAATTGATTTGGATGGACATAAAATGTATAAATCTGCAAAGGAATAATATTTGTTATACGATATACTCCATACAGAACAGCACATGCAGAATTGTATTGTTCTTTTTAAAAGCGGTCCATGTTTGTGTACGAAAAATGCCGCCAGCCTCTACAGCGCCGTTTATATCCTCCAAATTCGCCTAACCATCATAAAAGGTAAGCCTTTAAGATAACTAATACAACTAATTTATGTGTAGAAATGTATTGAAATCAAATTGAAATAAAAAAAGTCGTAAATGGTCTATTTGAAGAGTGGTGAGAACAGCTTCCTCTGGGATGGTGAATGACGTCCTTTATCAGAATTAATATCGACCCAATTTTCGTAATGAGCGCAATTAATAACAGTCCAGCACTACCAAAATAATCATTTCCTTAGTATAATTACTTATTAGCCTAGATTTCATATTTTAATAAGTCCAAATATGCCAGGTAACTAGTGCTAGGTACTTCCCAGGCATGTTTCATTTGTGTATCAGTTTAACCACAATTTGCTACTAATAAGATAAATTCAGTGACCTAAATTCATGTTTTATTTTTTTATTCCCTTAGTGACTCGATGTAT
Organism: Homarus americanus; assembly: GCF_018991925.1. NCBI lineage: Eukaryota > Metazoa > Arthropoda > Malacostraca > Decapoda > Nephropidae > Homarus > Homarus americanus. The sequence continues at coordinate 13,276 of NW_024746035.1, forward strand.
TACAAAAAAGAACTACTTTACGACTTGTTTGGGCCAACAGTTGGAGTGGTGATATTAATTAACTTTGCCATTCACAGTGGTAGAATCAAATGTAGATATATTGGCATTGTATGTCCATGATTTCAACAAAAATGAATAAGTCCTTCTAAAGTAAATGGAATTGATGATATTATTACCTTTTGGCCATCCAGCGAATTAAATGATTTTAAGTTGACCGATTTTTACCAGTTAAGTTAGGTTATGTTAGATTAGTTAAGTTGGGTTAGGTTAGGTTTGGTGACATTGAAATTATGTTTTTTCAAATGCCAAGTAGAGGTGGATGACCTAAACATTCATTTTACCAAATTGATTATGAGTAGATTAAACACATTAGTTGTGTTTTTTTACAAATTCAGACCCCGTAAAGTTCTAATGACAATCACTTCATGATAGATGTTTCACCCTATACACTAAAGCTACTTTATATAAGAGGAAAAAATTAGCACCAAATTGTATTGTTTAATACCAAAAGAAGTCATTGATGATAATATTTAATAACAATATTTGAGGTATTACGACCTGGTCGTCGGGACGGAACACCGTCGTAAGTCGAGGAGAGACCGTAATACATTTTCATCTTTAAACTCCTTGTATCTTACCTAACTCACCTTGATGCTCCACTCAATTATAACTAGATGTAATAATTGTAGAAAGTAATCACAGGTATGACTACCTTTACCGTTAATTGTTTTTATATTACAATTCTTGGATATTCAAAGATAATGAAATTATGAATATTCAATAAATGTGATATACGTACAACAGAAATATGTCAGACTTGACTAATTAACTGTGACCATAAATTAACCTAAGTGAATTTGTCCTTAATCCAACCTTTAAAATATGAAAGACAGTATACTTTATTTTATGATAGTTAAGTCAGTTTCCAGTTAGGTTAAGTTAGGTAGGTTAGGTTAACATTTTTATATAGATCATTAAAATTTTAAAGGGCTTATAATTTTTGTTCTATGAATTTCTCCAAAAAAAGGGATCAAAGTTTTGGAATCACCATAACAATATACACTACAGTACATGAGAAAAAACAATAATTTTTAGTGTGTGTTGCATATCAAACCAAAAGATCTGAGTTTCCTTTGGAATTTTTTATTTTTATTTTTTTTAACAGACAAAATTACCTCTTTCCTATATCTCTTTACTGAAGCAGAAATAATAATAATAATAATAATAATAATAATAATAATAATAATAATAATAATAATAATTTTATTGAGTGAAAGAAGAAGGGAGGCCGAGTGGAGGAAGAACGGGGGGGGAGTGGAGGAGAAAGGGGAAGGAGGGAAAGGGAAGGAAGAGGGAAAAGGAGAAAGGGGATGGGATAGAGGGTAGGGGAAAGGGGTGGGAAAGAAGGGAGGGAGAAAGGGAGGGGCAGGGAGAGGAGGGAGAAGGAGAAAGGGGATGGATAGGGGGATGGCAGAGGGGAAGGGAGAAGAGGGAGAAGGAGAGAGGAAGGGGAGAGGAAGGGGTGGGAGAGAAGGGAGAGGGAATAAAGGGAGGGGGAGGGAGAAGGAGAAATGGAAAAGGAAAGAGAGGAGGGAGAGAGGGAAGGGAGAGGGAAAGAGGGAAGAGAGAGGGGGAGAGGGAGAGAGGGGGAAGGTAAGGTAAAGGAGAGGAAGGGTGGGGTTATGAGGAGACATTATCCAATTTTTTGGCAAAGTTAAATTAAACTGTCCACCCGATAATGAGGTATTTCGTCGAAAGTCTTTGACCTAGAGCCGTGACCTAGAGCCGTGACAAAGAGCCGTGACCTAGAGCCTTGCCTTGAACCGTGACCTTGAGCCGTGACCTAGAGTTTTGATCTAGAACTTTGACCTTGAACCGTGACAGAGTCGTGACCTGGAGCTGTGACCTAGATCCGTGACCTAGAGCCGTGACCTAGAACCTTGCCTTGAACCGTGACCTTGAACCGTGACCTTGAACCGTGACCTAGAGCCGTGACCTAGAGTTTTGATCTAGAACTTTGACCTTGAACTGTGACAGAGTCGTGACCTTGAACTGTGACCTAGATCCGTGACCTAAACCCGTGACCTAGAGCCGTGACCTTGAACCGTGACCTAGGGCTGTGTCCTAGAGCCGTGACCAAGATCCGTGACATATATCCGTGACAGAGCCGTGACCCTGAGTCGTGACAGCCATGACCTAGAGCCGTGACTTTGCATCGTGACCTATAGCCGTTATTTAAGAGCCGTGACCTAGAACCGTGAGAGAGCCGTGACCTTTAGCCGTGACCTAGAGCCGTGAACTAGAACCGTGACCTAGAGCCGTGACCTAGAGCCGTGAACTAGAACCGTAAACCTAGTCCCGTGACCTAGAGCCGTGAACTAGAACCGGAAACCTAGTCCCGTGACCTAGAGCCGTGACTTTGCATCGTGTCCTATAGCTGTTATTTAAGAGCTGTGACCTAGAACCGTGACAGAGCCGTGACCTTTAGCCGTGACCTAGAGCCGTGCCGTGACCTAGTCCCGTAACCTAGAACCGTGACCTTGAGCCAGGACCTACATCTGTGACCTAGAGCCGTGAACCTAGTCCCGTGAACTAGAACCGTGACCCGAAGGAAATATACAATTCAGGATCAGTTAAAAGGTTGAGTAAATTCTCACAATTGAAAACAATAGGATTTTCCTCCCCATGTTGTGTGGTGGTTGTCCTTCAGCACTCTCCCCAACCTTCTACCACCACCATTCCCACCACAATCCTCACCCTCTACCACCACCACCACAATCCTAACCCTCAACCAGCTGTAGGAGCAGCAGCAGTGGTGGTGGTGTGGTAGTAGTAGAGGGGAAGAGGGTGCAGGTGTACAAGGCAGGAATGTGTTGGTACAGCGGTAATATACGTCCACTCTTAGCAAATATCCTTCCTAGTCTTCCCTTGCCACCCCTTCCTTCCCTCACCTACCCCTATCCAACCAACCCACACACCTTAATGCTAACCCACACCCCTATCCAACCAAACCACACCTTATCCAGCCCACACCTATCCAACCAACCCACACACCTTAATGCTAACCCACACCCCTAACCAACCAAACCACACCTTATCCAGCCCACACCTATCCAACCAACCCACACACCTTAATGCTAACCCACACCCCTAACCAACCAAACCACACCTTATCCAGCCCACACCTATCCAACCAACCCACACACCCCTCGCCTTCCCCTGCCCCTCCCACCCCCCTCCCTGGCACGAAGGGCTCCCCGTGGCTGTCTTAATGATCGTGAGAACTTCTGGATTTATATTAGTGTTTGTCCTTTTTAGATCATGAGTGTGTTCTGGGAGGGAGCGGTCCGCCCCGGGCGGCACTTTTGGGGGGCGGCACTTTTGGGTCTGCTCATCACCCATATCTGCGAGGATGGGCGAGGATGGGGGGGTGGGGGGGGATGGGGGGGATTCCACGCCCTTCCCAGTGGGTGGGTCCTGATATCTTCCGTCGGCACCTGACGGATGGTGCCATTCTCCACCTCCCAGGATGGGCGAGGATGGGGGATGGGGGGATGGGGGATGAGACCCCCATTTTTATTTTTCATTTATTTATTTTTTTTTTCCTTTTGAGGGGGATGGAAATTTCCGCCCTTCCCAGTGGGTGGAGTCTTGATACCTTCCGTGGCGCCTGACGGATGGTGCCATTCTCCACCTCCCAGGATGGGCAAGGATGGGGGTGGGGGTGATGAGGGCGGATGGGGGAACAGGATTTTTTTTTTTTTTTTTTTTTTTTTTTGAGGGGGGGTGGGGGGATGGGGGATTCACGCCGCCTGATCGGTGGGTCTGGTCCTTCCGTCGGCACCTGACCGGATGGTGCCGTCTCCACACCTCCCAGGATGGGCCGAGGATGTGGGGGGGGTGTGGGGAGATGGGGAGAATCCCCCATCCCCATCCCCCCTCAAAAAAAAAAAAAAAAATCCCGTCCCCCATCCGCCCCCATCCCCCTCCACCCCCATCCCCCATCCTCGCCCATCCTGGGAGGTGGAGAATGGCACCATCCGTCAGGCGCCGACGGAAGGTATCAGGACCCACCCACTGGGAAGGGCGTGGAAACCTCCCAATCCCCCCCACCCCCCCATCCCCCATCCTCGCCCATCCTGGGAGGTGGAGAATGGCACCATCCGTCAGGCGCCGACGGAAGGTATCAGGACCCACCCACTGGTAGGGCGTGGAATCCCCCATCCCCTCACCCCCCTCAAAAAAAAAAAAAAAAAAAAAAAATCACGTCCCCATCCGCCCCATCCCCCCTCCACCTCCCGTCCCCCATCCTCGCCCATCCTGGGAGGTGGAGAATGGCACCATCCGTCAGGTGCCGACGGAAGGTATCAGGACCCACCCACTGGGAAGGGCGTTGAATCCCCCCCATCCTCGCCCATCCTGGGAGGTGGAGAACGGCACCATCCGTCAGGCGCCGACGGAAGGTATCAGGACCCACCGACTGGTAAGGGCGTGGAATCCCCCCATCCCGCCCTCAAAAAAAAAATAAAAAAAAAAAAAAATCACGTCCCCCATCGCCCCATCCCCCTCCACCCCCATCCCCCCATCCTCGCCCATCATGGGAGGTGGAGAACAACACCATCCGTCAGGCGCCGATGGAAGGTATCACGACCCACCCACTGGTAAGGGGCATTAAACTCCCATCCCCCCTCCAAAAAAAAAAAAAAAAAAAAAAAAATCACGTCCCCCATCCCTCCACCCCCATCCGCCCCCATCCCCCCTCCACCCCCCATCCCCCATCCTCGCCCATCCTGGGAGGTGGAGAATGGCACCATCCGTCAGGTGCCGACGGAAGATATCAGGACCCACCCACTGGGAAGGGCGTGGAATCCCCCCCACCCCCCCATCCTCGCCCATCCTCGCAGATATGGGTGATGAGCAGACCCAAAAGTGCCGCCCCCCAAAAGTGCCGCCCGGGGCGGAGCGCTCCCTCCCAGAACACACTCATGATCTAAAAAGGACAAACACTAATATAAATCCAGAAGTTCTCACGATCATTAAGACAGCCACGGGGAGCCCTTCGTGCCAGGGAGGGGGGTGGGAGGGGCAGGGGAAGGCTCTCGTGGTGGGGAGGAGGTGATGTATCTTTCAATCTATCGTTCTTTTACTCTCTTTATCGTTCTCTCTCTTTATTTTATGTATTCCTCCTTACGTTCTCTGCCACACTTTCCTCTATTTTACCACAAAAATGAAGGAGCAACAAGGAAAACTGGGGTGGTAAATGTGTGTCAAATAAAGTGAAATTGAGAATTTCTGTCAAGAGTTTGAACAAAATAAAATTGGTTCCCGTTGAAAGTACAGATTATACTGTACTAAGAAGAAGAACAATTAAGAACAAAAGTGATGGAGAGGGGAGCGAAGCTGTGTCTGATGACAGCGCTCTGATGGGTGATTGAGACGAATGTTACAGAATGAGTTTTGGAAGAAGAGGCGAACAACAGTAGGGAAGGTGAACAAAAGCAGTGATGAAAATGACTACAGGGAAGCTAAATGAAAATGAGTATCACTTCCAATGGCGATTTGATGTAAGAAGAGGCTACTGAAACCAAGAGAGGCTCACTGAGATATCTATGGAGAGAGAAATATATCGAAATAGACAAAGATACGATTATGTAGAGGAATGGCTGAGCCTACAATATTCTACGAGTATGAATGATGGCCTATGGAAGCTGGAGGAAAAATAAATATTGGAAATCGTGTGACCCAAGGGAATATCTTGAGAAAAAGATCTAAAGAATAAGAAAAAGGGTTAAATTAATACAATGATGGAAGCGAAAGGAATAATAAGCACACACACACACACACACACACACACACACACACACACACACACTTACTCCACTCCCTCTCTCTCTCTCTCTCTCTCTCTCTCTCTCTCTCTCTCTCTCTCTCTCTCTCTCTCTCTCTCTCTCTCTCTCTCTCTCTCCCCTTTTTTTATTCTCCTTCTTTTACACTCCCTCCCTCCGTCCCTTCCTCCCACTTTCCTACTCGCTTCTCTGGTTCACTTTTCCTTCTTACCTCTCCGCCTTCCCTACTAGCTAACTTACCCTCATTCTTTCCTTCATTTTGTCTCTTTCCTCTTTTTCTTCACACTACACAACCCCTCTCTCCTTCCCTCCCTCCGACCTTCCTTCCCTCCCACCTTCCCTCATTCCCTCCCTCTCTACCCTCCCTCTTGCCTCCCTCCCACCTTCCCTCATTCCCTCCCTCTCTACCCTCACGACGCCTCAAGATCACTCAACGTGCTCAAAAAGATGAAAGAAGTTAAAAGACTCCAATATTCTCGAGGCATCGGTCATTTCAACAGCCTGGGTCTGTCTCGAGAAGTGCCAATATCATTACACCTTGCCTGGGAATTGTCTCTAGGAGTGCCAACATTATTACACCTTGCCTGGCACTGTCTCTAGGAGTACCAACATCTTACACTTTGTTTGGCACTGTTTTTAGGAGTGCCAACATCATTACACCTGAGATTGTCTCGAGGAATGCCTACGTCTTCACCCCTTGCCTGGCACTGTCTTTAAGAGTGCCAACACCTAGCTTGGATCTGTCCCTAGGGTTCTCAACATCAAGAGTTAGAAGGAAAATCATATAGATATATAGATATATGACTAGATAAGTATATAGATAGATAGCTAGGGAGATATATTGAATGGTATAGAAAGACATAGATTGACTGATAGATAGATAAGGACATAAGTAGATAGGAAGATAAATAGAAAATATAAACATTATCAATTTCGTCAAAAAACGGTTGGAGGGGGGGGGGTCTGCCTGAATAGTGTTGCCGACTCTACTTTAGGCGCCCGGGTCAGGAGTCGAGGATAGCAGAAAAAAACTGTACACACACAAAAATATCCTAATGTTTGTTTAAGCATTTGTGTGTGTGTGTGTGTGTGTATATTCGCACACAGGGTGGTGAAATGCGTCTTGTGTGGCAGTATTTTTTTTTTAGTGTTAAGGTGCAGGCAATGCTTGCTCCCTTTAGCTTTTAGCTACCACCGTTGGCTAGCCCTCATGGTGAACAGGGAAGCAACTTGCATAAGTCTTCCCCTGCCAGCACAAAGACTCTTCATCATCAAGACTCCTGTTGTGCCTCCTTGTGGCAACACAAGGTAACTGGGTGCCTCGTGTGCCCAGGCTAGACCAGCAGGGGATCTTGGAGTAGCAGTGGGTTCCAGAGGGACGGTGCATAAGACCACTGGCATGTGGAAACATTCTAGCGCCTACCAATCACCGCCCCGCTGTCTTGCGGATTAACCTTGGTAGGTATAAGGCCACTCCAGTAAACCCCGAACTAAAAATCTGCGGTGGAACCACGCATCAGGCAGACATGCTTACAGAGCTCCAACAAGACCCCAACGGGGTATAGGCCCCAAAGCCGACAACAGTTAGTGTGTGTGTGTGTGTGTGTGTGAGTTCATGTCCACATTGTCTTATTTGTGCATGCGTAAGAGTGTGTGTAAGCGTGTGCATTTGTCTTATGCATGTACTGTATGTATGTATGTATGTACATTGTACAGTATGTATATATGTACAATATGTATGTATGTACAGTATGCATACAAAAAGGATTTACTTGAAGGCAGAAGACTTATGAAGACTTAGAGTAAAAGAGGTATTTTGGGGAAAGTTTAGACAGGCAAGTTAGACGCCGTGAAATGCCGTTTTATCTTAACCCCGCTATCCGTGGTTACTGTGCGTGTGTGTGTGATAACTGGGCACCTCGTCTGTCTGATTCTCTTTTCCCCCTCACATTTTCTCCTCGCACCCGCCCTCCCTCTTTTTTCAGCTGATTCATGCTCTGTCTCTCTCTCTCTCTCTCTCTCTCTCTCTCTCTCTCTCTCTCTCTCTGTCTCGTGTTTCTTCCTTTACGCTAATGGAAATGCGGTAACCACTGAAATATATGTATACATAAAATATACATATAGTGTTATAATGTTTCCCTCTTTTATTGCTCTTCTTTCCCTTCTCTTCTTAGTGTGTGTTTTTGTCAATTTTTTTCCTTTCTCCCTCTCTCTATATATAAAGCCATAAACATCCTTCTATCGGCCTTTCTTCCATGTTGATCTTATATTTTATCGAAACAGAATGTGAAATATGGAGAAGCTCAGCCAGTTCCGTTCCAGAGTTAAGAACTACTTGTGTAGACAGACGTGTTGTAACAGTACCCACGAGAGGATTAAACATGTACGTGGAATGGTATTAGCTGGAGGAGTTTTACACTTACGACGGACTATAGGCTACAGCTGAAGGATATACGCAAACCATATACAAATATATCTTGGCGTTTGTGGTAAAGGTAATAACCATCATCAGAACCATCTATAGAAATAAGAAACAACATTGTTCAGAAAACGAAATGTTTTGAAAAAAGATGAACAGTGAAGTCAAATGCATTTATGGTAACAACGGGCACTTATAATAAAATACTATCAAGTCAACTGAGGATGACTACAGAGGTCCCCGTGTGAGTGACAGTGTTTCCCAGCTCTTTTTTATATATCCTTCGCGTCTAAAATACAGGTATTTCCCCAGTAGAAACAAAAACTTGTGAAAAAATCTTTTATCGTGTGATTCTCTTGGCGAAATATACCCCGGTATTCAGGTCTGTAATACGAAAACGTAAAATTTGAAAAAAAAAGTTGAATAGAACGGGATAGAATTTTGATTA
>NW_024746036.1:0-15000 GCF_018991925.1 Homarus americanus
CAGTGACACGCACTTCCTGTGAACAAGGGACGACCTGCCCCAGTCTGTACATGCAGGTCCTTGTTAGGTGGGAATGTCACAAATGGGGACAGAGGGGGTCTAGAGGGGTTATAGAAGTGTTCTGGGGTTACTGAAGGGCCACAGATGGGGTCTGGGGGGCGAAAGGGCTCCAAGAACCCAAAATTAGCCTATAAATTTGTTGACGATCTCTCTCTCTCTCTCTCTCTCTCTCTCTCTCTCTCTCTCCGTGCTGTATGTAGAGGTGCACAAGACTCTAGTTAATTAACCTGTAGAGGTCCTGCTTCCAGGTGCTCCTCCACTGACTCTGAAAGTGTGAGGTGTGAACTTTCATGTGTCCCTGTGTCATCATGCCCTACATACTTGTGTGTGTGTGTGTGTGTGTGTGTGTGTGTGTGTGTGTGTGTGTGTGTGTGTGTGTGTGTGATCATGTGCACGCATCTCAGGGTGTGAGGGTGAATGAGAGGTGATGAGGTTGAGATAATGGTGTACAGAGGGTGGGTCATGTGGTCAATGTGTGTGTAGGAGGGGGGGAGAGAGAGAGAATTGAGAGGGGGTGAGAGAATTGGGGAAAGGAGTGAGAGAGGGGTGAGAGAGAGGGTGGTTACACTGTGTTTATTAACCATTAATCCAGGAGGGGGTAGAGGGAGGTAGAGGAGGGAGGTGGGGGACGGGGTAGAGGAGGGAGGTAGAGGAGGGGGTAGAGGAGGGGAGGACTCAGCACCACCCGCGGGTTTCATTCATCACTTCAACAAACAGTTACTTTAGGCGTTAACCTTCCCACCTCTGATGAACTCCCGCGCCCCACACGCCCTGGTTAACGAGGATGTGGTGTTAAACGAGGTGATGCCCGTTGATGAAACCAGGGCAGATATGGTGATGGTTAACGAGCTTTGGGTTTTAAATGAAAGATAAACAAACAATGAATTCTTGTCCCGTTAAACATTATGGTTAACGATGATGCTATGTTAAACGAGAGATAAGAGGGTGGGGGTGTTAATGAGACTACGGGGGAGAGGAGAAAGAGTGATGTTTAACGAAGGGAAGGTGTTAGTGATCAAAGGCAGGTAGATTTTTAACGAGTACACTAACAATGATTAACGAAAGGAGAAGAAATGACATTCTAAATGAACAATAAACCAATAGTGACCAACCCACTCATGATTAACGACACCAAGGCTTTTAAACGAGAGATAATGAAGCTTAATGCGGTGTTTATTTCTTATAGGACGAGGACCGCTAACGATAAATGATGATAGGTAGTAGTGACGCTTAACGAGACGAGGGTCATTAAGAAAAAAAAACAACAGCAACAACGATGATTAATGATAAAATAAATCTATATTCAGAAGGGTGACTCATTCACACACACACACAATTAACGAACACCAGGATGTTAACGAGGGTAGGTTCGTAATGGTTAACGAGAGGTAAAACGATAGCCAAAGCTTAACGAGGAGGCTCCAGCACCTGTCTCCTGGCTGTGTAGCTCATGATAATTAATGGTTAATTTAGTTTCACCTGGGATTAAAATATAGAGTTTCTCGTTAACGCGTATACGTATAGTGTGTTAGCTATCCTGACTCTTGTCCATCCTACGATAAGAAAGATTAATTTTAGATTTTTTTTTGTCAGTTTAATCCCAGACAAAAAAATTAAATAACACGATAAACAACTCCAAATAATACGCAGAAAACAAACACAATTACAAACACAAATACAAAAAAATAAATATTAAAATATATTATGAAAAAAAAAATATGATGATTTTTTTTAACAAGAAATAATATCAATGAGGAAAAATTTACCATGGTTAAGGAAAAAACTGCACTGGGAAATAAATAAGGGAAAACTATCACGGGAAATAAATAAGGGAAAAACTACCATGGTAAATAGACGGAAAAAAATACCACGATAAATAATAGGAAAAAATACCTTGGCAAAAATTAAATGCCCAGGGGAAAAATTATCACGGAAAAAACAACAAATTAAGGAAAATACGAAAAAATACGGAGAAATGGGAAAAAAATGGTAAAAACAGGAAAACAAGAAAAAAATAATAAAAACACAAAATAAAAAAGAAGCAAAATACGTCAACAAACAAAATAAAACCCACAACAAACACACGTAACAAACCAGGCTAAAAAAACAAACACAGATGGAACAAAAACTAAATAAAATACCAAGACAAATGGTAAAATAGCAAAAACTAACGAAGATTGATAAAACTCGTTAAAAAAAAAAGGTACCAAAACACCAAGTCAATAAAAAACACAAAACACGCAAAAATACGTAACAAAAATGAGGCACTACGTCAGGAAAAAACAAAACGCGAAAAAATACAAGAAATAAAACACCAGCAAAAAGCACCCCCCAAAAAACACGTCAATAAAAACACAACAAAAGGTACACGAAATTAAACCCATCATCAATAAAAACACAAACAGATAAAAAGAAAACAGACTAAAATGAACTCAAAATTAAAAACACCGGCATTAAAACACAGCATAAAAAAAACACAGACATACATACACGAGATAAAACACCCAGAGGAAGACGGTGAGGAAAAATGCCGACGAGAAAGGCATGGGGAGAATGTCCTACGTGAGGAGATATCGGAAGAATGCCTAGCGGAGGTGAGGGAGGAAGGTGAGGGGAGGTGAAGGGGGAAGGGAGGGGAGGTGATGGAGGGGGTGAGGTGTGAGAGAGAGAGTTAGAAAGAATGCTGCTGCTCAAGTCCCTCAAAAATGACCACTGCTGCCAGGGTGAAGGAAGCCGCCCAGGAATGCCTTCACAAGCATTATGCGGGGCAGACCATCGTCGACCCCAGGGTGATGGTAGCACCTCATCACCCCCTCCTACAGGAAGGAATTCATCTTCTCATCTTCTTCTTCTTCTCTATCTCCTCAGCCTTATCTCCCTCAGGTTGGGATTCATTTACCTCCTACAGACAGTACCACATCACCTTCTACAGGCAGCACCTCATCACCTTCTGCAGGCAACACCTCTCCACCTTCTACAGGCAACACCTCTCCACCAGCGCCTACAGTCTAATTCTCTTCCCTTCTCTCTTTGTCTCCCCCTTCTCTCCTTCCTTCTGCCTGCCTCTCTCTCTCTCTCTCCCAAGTCCACCTTTATTTTCCCTCTCTGTTCATTTCAACCTCACTCCCATGACCTGAAGAACTTGAATAACTCCAAACGCGAATGAATATCAACTCAGGTTAGATTCAGGCTAGGTTAGGTCAGGTCAGGTCAGATCAGGTGAGGATAGGCCAGGTTCGGTTTTAGTCTGGTTTGGTTAGTTCTGGCCTGATCAGGTAAAGTTAGGTCAGGTCAGATCAGGGCCAGGTTAAGTTAGGTCAGGTTAGGTTAGGTGAAGTTAATCTCTACAGAACACACGCACTACACCTGGGGCTGCTGGCTAGCTGGGGTGATACAAATGGTTTCTCTGACGCGGTAAACACGCCAGTTCTGTGACCAAAAATCTCGTTCACCTATGGTATGGATACGTCCTGGTCTGGTGTTCATTTCAAAGCCCATCTCATAGGCAATTTGTTCCCTGTACTGGGTTCTACGCCTCAATAAAAACACAGAAAAAAACTATATATTTTGACTTTTTTTTGCTGTTTTTTTTTCATGTCGTGTTCGGTGAATAAAGTCCAACACCTGATGTAATTTAGTTTTTTTTTTAAGGTTAGGTTAAGGTAAAGTAAGGGAGAGTAGGGTAGGTTAGGTTAGGTAGGGTAGGGTAGGGTAAGGTAGAGTAGGTTAGGCTAGGTTAGGTTAGGTTAGGTTAGGTTAGGTTAGATATAATATAACAAATGTGGGGAAAGTAACTGTATACCTCTGATAAATTACAAGTAGAAATCAATACAAACTTTTATCTTTTCGTTACTTTGGGTGTTAAATCGAGTGCATGTATTGCCTGAACTACCTGTCTGGTTTACGTATGTATAGGCGTGTATATTATGCATGATATACATTATACAATCCATGTAAAATTTTGCTACATACAAACATACTGTATATATATAACTTCATATACAACAAATACATTATACAACACATACACCATAATAATAACCCAAGCTACTCATACATCATACAACATACACAAGCATCATACCACACATACATCATACAACATACACGACATACAATTGCACGGAGTAAGAGTGGCATGATAAGGAATGACTTGTGTTGTGGCAGGGAATGAAAGCAGGAAGAAAGGTGGACTGGGCTTCACTAAACATGGGAAGAGTGTTAGAAAAGAGAGAATGAAGAAATAGATCGTCTGACATGAAGGAGGGAGGGAAGGAGAGGGGTAAAGAGGGAGGGAAGGAAGAAAATAAGGGGGGAGAGGTAAGGAGGATGGTAAGGTAGGGAAGCAAGGAAGGAGGTAAGGAGGGATTGAGTGAATGTGTGGTAATTGATAAGGTGATTCCCATTAAATTGAAGATAATAATAATAATAATAATAATAATAATAATGTAAGAATAAATTCATATATAAACCGACCCACCACACACCCAGACAAGAAATCAATCTCTGTCTCCACACTTTATCACAGCTGTTTTTCCCGCGTTTTCTGAAGACATTTCGCGCGCCTTCTGGAGGTGTTTCCCGCGTTTTCTGGGGAGTGTTTCCAGCGTTTTCTGGAGGAGGTAGTTTTCTTGCGTTTTCTCGACAGGCGTGGGTGTAATCTGAGCGCGCCAGAGACCAGTTAATGAGGGCAACAGATAGCCCAGTCGCTGAGTCGTCACAGCGCTGCGACCATTTTCACATTTTCATCGTAAAGACAGACTCGGGGGTTTCTCGTTCCTTGTCATTCTTTTCCATTCTTTATCACTTCTATTCGTCGTACTCGTGTATTTTTGCTAAACCATTTTATCATTCCTTACTCCGATTTTTTATTTCTCTAAAAAAATATATGCATGTCTTTCCCTGTGTTTAAGTAGGCTATATGAAGCGATATTTACTGTTCACTGGAAATCTCTGAACGAATTACAGCTCTCAGCTAAAATATTCAGGGAAGTAATTGCTAACTGCATCTTGATTTTTTTTCCTTTTGTATAATGAGAAAAGAATTATTTTGCATATCTGATTTCAATCAATAGTCAGAGCACTACCAACGGCTCCAGGTTCAACATCTTAGCGAAATCTCTTTTATTCCCCTTGTTTAAAATAAATAGCTCGCCTCAGGTTGTGTTATATACTTGTAGAGGCGTAAAATAAGGTTCCCGGTGCATGTAATAAGGTGAGTTGTATCACACGTCTGGCAGGTCCGTTCCTCCTTCGTTGCCGGGTAGTAGGCCACTCAGCGAGCAGGTGAAATACGGCTACTGCACTCCAGAGACTTTCCCACAAATTTGGTGTCGCCAATTGCTTTCATTGCTCCGTGGTTTTCGCTTATATGCAAAGGACTGGTTTGCGCAATTATCTGAGCTAACACATGTGAAGGGAAGGATGTATTGGGGTTAAGATATAGAGGAGTTTACCGTCTTTTGTTCCAACATCAAAAGGGCCGACGTATTATGCGTCATATCCACCCCCATACAATGCCGGCGGCCACGTTCAAAGCTCAGCTTGAACTGTTAAAGCACAAAGGAACGTTTCCTGTAGGTGGCGAAGAAATAAAGGAGTGGACGGGGCTCGCGCAACATAATAGTGCAATTTAGCGGCCATTCTATCCGTCCTTCAGTGACACAGTATCCTCACTACACCAGCACACCCGCCCGCGGCAACACACCTTTTTTCCTTTAATATTCGCTCAATTTTTTTCCCCGCGTAGCTATATTAAAACACGTCCCCGTCTCTCGTCCTGATAGCTATCCCATATAACCCTTTTATCTCACACTGGGAATAATATGCACCACCTCCCTCAAAACTGTAATTAGCCAGCAAGTAGTCAAAGCGTTTTGGGAAAAAGTTTACGATCCAAATTTGCTTGAAATTTCTGGTGGCTGGAGAGTCTGACCCAAGCGATACCCGCCACTCCCCCTCAATCAACATGGCGAGGACACAAGGGCGGGAGTGTCGTGTACCCCTCACACACTCCCGCCTTTATGTGACCCCACCAGAGAGGCCAAGATGAATGAGGGGAGGGATATTAATGGCCCTAATGAGTACATTATATTAGGGATGTAATGGCGGGGGTGAGTATTAATGTGTCATTTAGCCGCCCTGATGATCTTCACGAGACCTTCCTCTTACACCACCAGTTTTTTTTTTTTTTTTAATTCTCCAATAATTCCATCTTTCATATAATCTTATTTCTTATTTTTATAACATATTCTGGTCTCTGTATTTTTTTTTGCTTCATATTTCGCTGTTTTTATTTATTTTTCGCACGTGTTCATAAACTAAAAATTATATCAAGTGTAGTTTTATTTTCATTTATTTCTTTACGCTTTTTTTCTTTGGGAAATTCTTTAATGATGAATCTTTTATGATATATTTATTTTATGTACGATGTTGTTTATTTACTCTGTCTGTCTGTCTGTCTGTCTGTCTGTCTCTTTCCCTCTCTGTATCTTGCTCTGTCTGACCTATCTGTCTCTGCCTCTCTCTCTCTCTCTCTCTCTCTCTCTCTCTCTCTCTCTCTCTTTACGTCTCTTTCCCTCACGGCCTTTCTCTCTTCTCTCTGCTTCTCTTTACGTCTATCTCCCTACCACTGTCTTTCGCTCTGTCTGCTTGTCTGTCTCTCTCTGTCTGCCTCTGTCTCTCACCACCATGTTACCATTATCAGCTGGTATATCACTTTCATGCCTCCTATTATCTCTATCTATTTATCTATCTTCTGTATTTACTTTATCATATCTATCTCCGTCTATTATCACTATCTCTGTCTATTATCTCTATCTCCGTCTATTATCTCTCTTTATCTCCGTCTATTCATAAATATTTACACGTTAAATAATTCTCTTTCATCTTGTGGCGAAATTATATGTTAATTCAATTGATTTCTAAGTGTGTGTGTGTGTGTGTGTGTGTGTGTGTGTGTGTGTGTGTGTGTGTGTGTGTGTGTGTGTGTGTGTGTGTGTGTGTGTGTGTGTGTGTGTGTGTGTGTGTGTGTGTGTGTGTGTGTGTGTGTGTGTGTGTGTGTGTCTGTGTGTGTGTGTGTGTGTGTGTGTGTGTGTGTGTGTGTCTGTGTGTGTCTGTGTGTGTTATAAAAATTCACACACACATACACACACACATAAATATTGACACACATACATACACACACAAGCTTCGCCAAGTATTTATATAATATCTTATATAAACTATCGGTCAAATCATTTATATATATCGACCGTAAAACAGAAAAAAAACCTAACCTAACCTAAGTGGCTTCATACTAGGATGTCGAAACTACTGAGGCGGATATAGTTTCTCTAGTTCCGGGTGATTGATTGATATTTCAGGGTCGTGTTATTGATATTTTAGTTTAATGTTATTGGTATTTCAGGGTTAGGTTATTGATATTCCCGGGTTACTTTATCATATTTATTAATTTTTTTTTAGGTTTCTTTGTATATAATGGACATAAGATTGAAGCATTATATTAAGTGTGTTTTAAAGTATTATAAGTTACTAGACTTATATATCAAACAGTTTGTACCTTGGTAATATAATGTTGTAATCATACGTTCATTATACTTGAGATTCCTTAAATAATTAGTATTGTCGATTCCCATCTACATACATACATACATACATACATACATACATACATACATACCTACATACATACATACATACATACATACATACATACATACATACATACATACATACATACATACATACATACATCCATACATACATACATACATACATCCATACATACATCCATACATACGTTCATACATACAAACACACATACATACCACACAAACACACACACATATACAGTATACACAAAGGCAGAGAAAGACAGGCATACAAACAGGCATAAACCAGCAGTACACACACACACACATACACACACACACACACACACACACACACACACACACACAAAAAAGAAACAATAAAACACACAAATGGTCAATTACAACAGGTGTACAAGTTTTTCTACCTGTGTAATAAGAGGTGACTCAGCCTCTAACTCTCGTACACACATAACGAGGTAAGGTGTGTCATAGAGCCGGGTCGGTATGTCATAGAGCCGGGTAGGTGTGTCATAGAGCCGGGTCGGTATGTCATAAAGCCGGGTCGGTGTGTCATAGAGCCGGGTCGGTATGTCATAAAGCCGGGTCGGTGTGTCATAGAGCCGGGTCGGTGTGTCATAGGAGCCGGGTAGGTGTGCCGCAAAAGCCGGGTCAGGCGTTTGCAAAGGCGGGTAGGTGTGTCATAGAGCTGCAGGTGTCATAGAGCCGGTCGGCATGTCATAAAGGCGGGCAGGTGTGTCAGAGCCGGGTCGATGTGTCACAGCCGGGCAGGTGTGTCATAAATCCGGCAGGTGTGGCTGCAGAGCCGGGCAGGTGGCGTTTCAGAGCCGGTAGGTGTGTCATAGAGCCGGGTAGGTGTGTCATAAAGCCGGGTCGGTATGTCATGCCGGGTAGGTATGTCATAGAGCCGGTAGGTGTGTCACAGAGCCGGGTCGATGTGTCATAAATCCGGGTAGGTGTGTCATGCGTAGAGCCGGTCGATATGTCATATAAAGCCAGGTCGATGTGTCATAAATCCGGGTCTGTATGTCATAAAGCCGGGTCGATGTGTCATAAATCCGGGTAGGTGTGTCATAGAGCCGGGTCGGTATGTCATAAAGCCGGGTCGGTGTGTCATAGAGCCGGTCGGTATGTCATAAAGCCGGGTCGATGTGTCATAGAGCCGGGTCGGTGTGTCATAGAGCCGGGTCGGTGTGTCATAGAGCCGGGTCGGTGTGTCAGAGAACTGAGTCAATCTTGTGTCAGAGGGAAGGTATGTTGTGTCAGAGAGAGGTGTCGGGTGTCGGATGGGGGGGTGAAGCGACTCTCATCTCCTCACACAAACATTTCCCATCTATTACATTCGAGTGGTCAATGGAGTGGGGAGTGGAGTGAGTGGGGAGTGAGGATTTAGATGTCGGGAGTGGAGACTAGGGTGTGGGGAGTAGGGTGTGGTGAGTGGGGAGTAGAGTGAGTGGAGACTAGGGTGTAGGGAGTAGGGTGTGGGGATTGAGGAGTGAGAATGGGGAATGAAGAGTGAGGAATGGGTGGAGTTATCAGTTCTCTTAACACACACACACACACACACACACACACACACATACACACACATGAACAAAAAGAAACTCATTGGTGATTAGAGAAACAAAGAGGGATGGGGAGTACTTAATGCAGTGAAAATTGAAGAGGGTCATAGATGATGGAACAGGGCCACAAAAATGGAATAGAGTGAGAGAGAATGGAACATGGGTACGGAAGATGGAATAGGGTCAAATAGAAGATGGAAAGGGGTCACATAAAATGGAAAAAGGGTAAAGAATGTAATGTTTTTTTTTAAATGTGAAGAGGAAGAGAAAGATTGAATTGGCAGGAAAAAGAATAAGGAGAGAGAGAGAGAGAGAGAGAGAGAGAGAGAGAGAGAGAGAATGATTGATTGGAAAATAAAGAAAAAAGAGGCAAATAGAAACACGAAGACAAGAAGAATAAAAACAATATCAATGTGAGAAGAAGAAGAAGAAGAAGAAGAAGAAGAAGAAGAAAAAAAAAAGAAGAAGAAGAAGAAGAAGAACCACCCCTAAAAGCTCGCTGTAAATCCTTCACAATCTAATTCTACTCAGACGAAAAAAGCTGAAATCCTCACATTCCTCCCCCTTTTGTTACCCTTTTTCCCTTTTTTACCCCTTCCTTCCCCTTTTCTCTATTCCTTTCCTCTTCTTCTCTAAACACCCTTTCTCCCCTTCCTTCCCCTATTCTCTATTCCCTTCCTCCTGCTCTTCTCTATCCCCCTTCTTCTCTACTCTCTTCTCTTCCCCTTTCTCTTACTCCTTCCTTTCCCTCTTATCTATTCCCTTCCTCCTCTTCTCCTCTGCCCCCCCTTCCTTTCCTTCTTTTCTATCCCCTTTCACCCTCATCTTCTTCCCTTTCAACTCCTTTCACTCTCTTCTTTTCCCCTTTCCTTCATTCTTCTCTCCCCTTAGCCCATTTCCCCCATTCCTTCACTTTGTTCCCTCCCAAACTCTTCCTTCTCTCCTTCTCCCCCCTTCCTTCCATCCCTTTCCTACCCATCTTCACCTTTCCCTCTTCCCGAAACCCCCCACCCTCTTTCTCCTTTCCATCCCCTCCTTTCTCCATTCACACTCTCCACCACACAACGAAAAAAGAAAAAAAAAGTTAAAAGAAACACAAATCCAATCTCTTTCCTTCCTCACTAAACGCCACCAATCCTTCCATTCCCTACAGACACACAACTCCAAAAAACCTTATTTCTCCATCAAACCTCAAAAAGCCCTTCAAAGGAATAGTCCCGTTCCCTACCACTCCCAATCCTCGACCTGGGAGAGAAAGTGTTCCAATCTCCTCCCACAGATGGTTAGTTTTGTGTGTGTGTGTGTGTGTGTGTGTGTGTGTGTGTGTGTGTGTGTGTGTGTGTGTGTGTGTGTGTGTGTGTGTGTGTGTGTGTGTGTTGTTGTTGTAGTCGAAGCAGTAGTAACAGTAGTAGCAGTAGAGGGGTAATGCCAACAGCAGCAGTAGCAGCAGCAGTAGCAGTAGAGGGGTAGTGCCAACAGCAGCAGTAGCAGTAATGGGGTAGTGCCAACAGCAGCAGGTGGGTACAGCCAATAACATACTTCCCCTGCACATGCTTCTGTGACTCGACTACCTCATTAATAAAAATGGTGCACTGCTGCCGATATAACAGCAGTTGGTGCAGCTGTTGATACAACTGCTGCTCCTACGGCATCTTATAAAACAGCAACAGCTGCTGCTGCTGCTGCTGCTGCACATCCTCCACCTCGCAGCATCTTGCCTCGTCCGCCTTTTACCTCATCAGAGAGGCTAAAGCAGAGACAGGGTCGGGTATCACACCGGCCCGGATAGTATTACTTCCCCAACATGACGCTGTTCAGCACATCCCTCGCACACCCTCCACAGCACACACCTTCCCTCTTCTACAAGTTATCCCAAGACTCCGATCATGTGAGGAGGCCGGAAAGAACGCCGTACAGAAGCCTTGACAATAAGGGGTTTCCATCACTGAGTAGTTAAGACGCTCCGGAGAGTTTGTTCCCTGTACGCTGATTGGCCGGGAAATCCACGAATCACGTCGCCGTATACGAAAAGCCCAAGGAAGATGAAATAATGGGGAGGAGGGTGATTACTGTGAGGGCCGCGTTATTGAGACTTGCTCAGGGATTTGACATAATTGAGACACACAGAAAGACAATTTCGTCTACGGTGAACACGACCATCCTCCCTCCCTCCTTCCTCCCTCCTTCCTCCCTCCCTCCTCCCCTCCCTCCCCTCCTTCCCTCCTTCCTCCCTCCTCCTTCCTCCTCCCTCCTCCTTCCCTCCTTCCTCCCTCCCTCCTCCTTCCCTCATTCCTCCCTCCCTCCTCCCTCCTTCCTCCCTCCCTCCCTCCTCCTCCCTACCTACCTCCCCCCCTCTTTTTTTTTACTTATTTTCCCTCTTTGTCTCTCCGTTCCGTCCCTCCCAACTAATCTCCTCTCCCTCCCTCTTTGTTCCTTCCTTCATTCCTATCTTCCCTCTCTGTCTGCTTCATTCTTCTTCCTCACATCAACCCTTCCCCATCCCATTCACTCCTACTTTCCTACCCTTCTATCCTCCTCCTCACCTTATCTCTATCCCTCCTCTCCTATACCTCCTTCCTCCACTAACGTGTCTCTCCCTCTCCCTTCTCCTTCCCTCTTCCTCCCTCCATTACTCCTCTTCTCTTCCCTTTCATTTCCATCGCATCCTTTTCCTCTCCCTTCCACACCTACTCTCCTTTCCTTCCCCCTTTCTCCTTTATTCTTCTCCCCTCTTGTTCCTCCCCATCTAACCCTCCCACCCTGGCCTCCCTAATCCCTTGCGCCCCCCCCCCTCCATCTCCCTCCCCAGGTCAGAATGTTTTGATTTGGTTCACAAGAGAAATTAAATAAGAGTCGACTTAGATGAGTGTGTGTGTGTGTGACTCTCTCTCTCTCTCTCTCTCTCTCTCTCTCTCTCTCTCTCTCTCAGGTACCATCGCAACTCGTGTTCCATCTATCAAAGGGAAAGTTCAGGGTAGAATTGAGGGCCATCTTCTCTGAAACCCTAAACACACTCTCCCTTTTTTCCCCTTACCCACGAGAGAGAATATCAATCACACACACAAGGTTTTATTTTCAAATTTATAACTTTTCAAAACTTTAGTTGAACTGTTGATCCTCGTACATAACAATATAGTTTCTAAACATATTTTTTTCATATACTTTGACTCTATGTTACTTTTTACGATTAATTTATATTCACAACTTTCAATATTTTTCAAAAGTTACGTAAGGTTTTTATTTACATTATTAACATATTATTTGTAGTGTCTTGAGTAATATATTTACCTTTACATTATATTCATACTTATTGTAAATTTGTAAATAACATTGAAAACATTACATGAATATCAAATGAATAACAGGAAAAAAATCAAGGTTATTCATACAGGTGTTAGTGACTCAGGTGTGGTGTACAGGTGTTAGTGACTCAGGTGTGGTGTACAGGTGTTAGCGACTCAGGTATGGTGTACAGGTGTTAGTGACTCAGGTGTGGTGTACAGGTGTTAGTGATTCAGGTGTGGTGTACAGGTGTTAGTGACTCAGGTGTGGTGTACAGGTGTTAGTGACTCAGGTGTGGTGTACAGGTGTTAGTGACTCAGGTGTGGTGTACAGGTGTTAGTGACTCAGGTGTGGTGTACAGGTGTTAGTGACTCAGGTGTGGTGTACAGGTGTTAGTGACTCAGGTGTGGTGTACAGGTGTTAGTGACTCAGGTGTGGTGTACAGATGTTAGTGACTCAGGTGTGGTGTACAGGTGTGAACCAAGAATAAGTAAGTGAGATTAACACCAATAAAGGAGGGCATAAAGAAGATGAGAAGAACAGAGAGACAAGGAAGATATGATAGAGAGAAACAGCAATTAATGAAGGATCAGAGGAAAATGACAAGAGGGAAAGAAATAAAGAGAGATGTATGAAAAAATGAAAGAAAAGAAGCAGCACTAAAAGAGAAGATGAGGGAAGAGGAGAAAAGATGAATTAAGTGAGGAGAAAGAGATAACTTAACGTAAAATGGAATAGAAAAGAATTAGATGAACCAGTTGATAACGTGAGTAATTGGGGTTGTCAAGATTACCGAGAGATGAGAGTCCGTTATAATGAGAGTCCGTTATAATTAGAGTACGTTATAAAAAGAATCCGTTATAAAAATATTCCTTTATAATGATTCCGTTATAAAGAGAGTTCGTTATAATGAAAGTCCATTATAAAGAGTTTGTTATAAAGTCCGTTATAAATAAAGTCCGTTATAAAAGAATCCGTTATAAAGAAAATCCGTTATAAAGAAAGTCCGTTATAAAAAGAATCCGTTATAAAAAAATCCGTTATAAAAAAATCCGTTACGAATATAGTCCATTATACTGAGAGCCATCTTGAATACAGTCACAATGGATACAGTCACAGTGGGTAAAGTAGAAGGGAGAAACCTACAGTAAGCGAGAGGGAGGGAAGGCAGACGAGAGGGAGAATAAGCGAGAGGGAAGAAAGATAAACGAAAGGGAGAAAAAGTGAGGGAGGGAGACCTACAGTTAGCGAGAGGGAGGGAAAGAATAAACGAGAGGAAGAGAACCATATGCAAATCTCATTCTGGCGGGAATCAGTGGCACTTGTTAAGGTTCCTCACGCTATTAGTGACCATGAACTAGTGGCTGATGAGGCACTTAGGGTCAATTCTCCACTCAGGATGTTACGCCGAAGCGGCCTTATGCCTCCACCTTGGTTCTTGATCGACAAAGATTAAGTACATTGATTGATTGATTGATTGATTGCTGACTGACTGACTGACTGATTGATTGACTGACTGATTGACTGACTGACTGACTGACTGACTGTTTGACTGACTGATTTAAGTTTGTATTTATCCTCCATAGGTACAATTGACAACACTCATCTGACACCCAACCCAAGAGGGAATCGAACCCAAAACGTAGTGGTGAAAGGCCAAGACAACGAGTTAACTGGAGACACGAGAATAACTAATGAAAGTAAACAAATAATCAAGTGTAATTTGTGATGCCATTTGGACGTTTTCTTAGTACTTTTAAATATGCCATTAAATTGTGATCTTATGTCTATATTTAGGAAGACAATTCGGTGTACGAACCTATGAGAATCTAGATCTGTGCTTATGGTTCCAATTTCCACGAAGAATACTTTCCCTCTTTAGTCATATTCGTACGTATCAAGTTGTGACGTCATGGTAGGTAGATAATGTATTTGATATATATTTTTTGCTTTATAATTAATTTTGTTTTTGTTTTCATATCTCCTTAATTGGGTAATTCATGACGTAATTGGGGAACAGAGTGATAAAGGGAGGAGAGAGAGAGAGAGAGAATATTTGATGGAATTAATAAATGATATAAAAAAAATGGTGTTCATTTTGGCGCGCAAGATGTGGCGGGCAGGTTCGCGCGCGCCTTTGTAGTGAGCGAGGAAGGCGGGAAAAAAAGCGCGGGAATTTTTGCCCCCTCAGCCCGCCAGCTTCCACGTCAAACTTTGGCGCGCGCGTGTGTGTGTGTGTGTGTGTGTGTGAGTCAAAAATGATTTCCTGTCTATTGATCACCTGTCGGGGGAGACTCCTTCATCAAATTCACCTGTCCATTTGTCGGTCTGTCTATTGGGTCGTCAGCCGTCTGGCGCTCCACTGCATTATACCGTCCGTCACTCTTGCTTGCCTGCCTGTCAGTCCTGTGTGTGTGCGTGTGTCGTCTGTCTGTTCCTGTGTGCGTATGTCGTCTGTGTGTATATGTGTGCTTACTTGT
>NW_024746036.1:20000-25000 GCF_018991925.1 Homarus americanus
TTTGGGGGTGAGAGGGAGAGGGTGAGTGGGTGGAGGGGAGGGGAGAGGGAATAGGAGGGGAGGAGAGAGAGGAGAGGGTGAGTGGGAGAGGGAATAGGAGAAAGGGTGAAGGGAGAGGGAAAGAGTCAGTGAGAGGACGGGAAGGGGGAATAGGAGAGGAGGAGAGAGAGGAGAGTTGAGGAAAGGGGGGAAGGATAAGAGAGTGGACAAAGAGGAATTGGATGGGAGGGGAAAAGGAAGAGATGTGGGAGGGAGGCATGGACAGGGAAAGGAGGAAGGGACAGAGGAAGTGGAAAGGATGAGGGGGGGGTAAGGAGGTAGGAAGAAGGAGGCTTGATAACCACTGGAGGGAAGATATAATAATGATGATGAACAGGAATATGAAGGAGGGGTGTGTGTGTGTGTGTGTGTGTGTGTGTGTGTGTGTGTGTGTGTGTTAATAAATAAATAACATTACTCAAAATAACATACCAAAAAAAAAAACCCACATTATTTCCCCACAATCAACAGGTAACCAACATCACACCATTCACAGGTAACACGACACTTCTTCCACACCTCAAAGAGAACAACACACGGTAGAGAACACAAGAACACTTAACGGGGGAGCGACAATAACAAAATAACATTGTTCATGACCATCACACGCTACACTAGTTTATAAAATCCGACGCCATGACTACAGTAACACGATACTCCTATACAGTCTCTACTACTATTACAAAACAGAAAAAATATTTGTACCTTTCTGTATTCTGACACACACACACACACACACACACACACACACACACACACACACACACACACACACACACACACACACAGGTAAATGTCAAGGGTGGTGATAATAAATATACATACAGTACAGTATATACACACACACACACACACACACACACATACACACACACACACACACACACACACATACAGAAACATACAAAAGATGGTATTAAAAGTATTTCATTATTATTATTTTGATATATTAATCAGGTAGAAGGTGTTGCTCTTGACCAGGTGAGGTGAACAGGTGTTATCGAGAGAAATCTGGGCCAGACTCATTAACCTTTCCTCAAGGCTCCGTCTCAAAGCTCTATTTAAAAGATCTTTCTGGAAGCTCTATTAAAGACTCCGTATACAGTGCCCATTTGGAGTGAGTCTCAAAAGGCTCTAACTGGAGGCTTTGTCAAAAATCTCCACATCTCGAGTCTCTATTCTGAGCTGAACCAAAAAGGGCGAATAACGACGTGAGAGAGAGAGAGAGAGAGAGAGAGAGAGAGAGAGAGCTCTTTTTGTAGGCTCTACCTGAAGGAGGCTGTTGACGTAAGGTCGCGAGTAATTAGCGCCTGAGAGGCGACCAACACACACATACACACATACGTACAGACACCCACTGCTCCACCCCTCCCCCCCTCCTTCTCCTCCACC
Organism: Homarus americanus; assembly: GCF_018991925.1. NCBI lineage: Eukaryota > Metazoa > Arthropoda > Malacostraca > Decapoda > Nephropidae > Homarus > Homarus americanus. The sequence goes on from NW_024746036.1 coordinate 21,432, forward strand.
TCCAAGGCAACTCCTCTAAGACCTAAACTCATCCTCCACTTCAACCAATACATTGTTGTACACAGACCTCAATGCTAACCCTCGACCAATATGTCCTAAGGAGCTTTAACGTGGCTACTGATACGACCCCTTCCTCGAGAACCACCTTCCTCTTTTTTCTATTCATTTTTTATTTCTTTGTGTTGTTAAATGTGGTGAGTATCTTTATCATGAGTGAGGTGACGTTTATGTATTTTGGCTTGATGTTTAACCCCCCACCTCACTCCCCCACTCCCCTCACTCCCCCACCCCCCCATCAGTTAGAACAAGTGGCAGGACGAGCGACCAATTAGTGGGGTTGGATCGTCTTCTGAGGGTACTGGACTTCTCCCCTCCTCCATGCTTCACTCGATGGCAGCTTCAGACCTAAGTTGAGCAACACGAGAGTCCTTCACCTCATCTCTTTGACGTGTCCACAAAACTCCATCGTCTGGGACAACCACCATACACTTGGAACTGGTGATTTATATGTAACACACACACGCACACACACACGCACACACACACACACACACACACACACACACACACACACACACACACACACACACACACACGCACACACACACACACACGCACACACACACACACACGCAAACACGCACACGCAAACACGCACGCACACACACACACACACACACACACACACACACACACACACACACACACACACACACGCACACACACACACGCACGCACACACACACACACACACACACACGCGCGCAAACACGCACGCACACACACACACATACATTTAGATATCTGTATATAAATGTGAGTGTATTAACTTGTAAAGCTGCAGGCAAATATAATAATAATAATAATAATAATAATAATAATAATTAACGGTTTATTGAAGAGCTTGCAGCCAGAAGGCTGAAAATATACAGTTACATATTTGGGAATGGGTTTCTGAATTACAAATAATATACAAGTAACATAAGTGATACAAATAAGATATATAATAACTAGATGGGGAAAAGCTCAAACTACAGTGCATTTCAACATAGGACAGTGCATGAGTAGTGTTTACTGGGAGTGAATATTAATTGGTTTATTATGTTATTGATGATTTTTCCTTACAATGGTTGGGACTGGGGCTTTGTTCTTATAGCGATCAGTTCGTGCACGTATGGGCTGGATGCGGTTGTGGTGTTTGAATGGTACCCCGGGCTAGGATCTCAGGCGGTAGTAGGAGCTGGTGTCGGGGATGGTGTAGAAGCTTCTTACCAAATTTGCAGATGAGGTCGGGTGATGGTCAGTGAGAGTCGAAAGGGTCAGTGTGTTGAGCGCTTCTTGATATGTGGAGTAGGAAGGGGAGAGAATAATCTTGCAAGCCCTCTTTTGCACTTTTTCTAGGTGTTTACGTGTGTGTGTGTGTGTGTGTGTGTGTGTGTGTGTTTGCAATACATAACAAGTTAGTAAGTCAGGCTTGTCAACTGAGAACAATGTTAAGGTCACCACTCACTTCATCTCTCCACCACAACACAACACAACACGACACGACACGACACAACGCAACACATCACGACACAACACAACACAACACAACACCAACACAACACAACACAACACAACACTCCTTCATTCAACCAATCGCGTCTCCAACCTGCTGGCCACTAGCCTCTCCACTCATACTCCTATTAATTCATAACCACCACCATCACCACTACCACCACCACGACTACCACCACCACCACCACCACCATCACCATCACCACCACGACTAGCACCACCATCACCATCACCACCTCACCTCACCACCACCACGACTACCACCACCACCAATGACCACCACCACGACTACCACCACCACCACCACCACCATCACCATCACCTCACCTCACCACCACCACTACCACCACCACCACCACCATCACCACCTCACCACCACGACTACCACCACCATCCCTATCCCTACCACTACCTCCCTCACACTCCCATAACCAACACCCCCACACGACACACCCCCACACCCCACATTAGACCCCCACACGCCCTCACCACCACCACCACCAGCTACACCCACACTACAAAGAAGTGAGCATTAAGTCCCAATGTAATCAAGGATGAGATATGACACAGCTTGTACGAGAAAGACGTCATTATTGTAAGTGTTGGACAGCATTATAATGACCCCGCCGAGGACTTCATCTACTTCTTCCTCCTCTTCCTCCTTCTCTTTCTGGTAATCGTATTGTACTCTTCCCTCTTATTCCACGTCTTCCCTTACTTCTCTTCCTCCTCTTCTTCTTCTTACTCTTCCTCCTCCTTATCTTCCTCCTCCTTGTAATCTCACTCTGCCTCCTCCTCATCCACCTTCTCCTCCTTGTAATCGGAATCTACCTCCTTCTCTTCCTCCTCCTCCTTGTAATCGGAGTCTTCCTCCTCTTCTTCTACTTCTTGCCGCCATCCTCCTTTTCTTCTTCCTGCTCATGTGGAGAGATGTGTGTGTGTGTGTGTGTGTGTGTGTGTGTGTGTGTGTGTGTGTGTGTGTGTGTGTGTGTGTGTGTGTGTGTGTGTGTGTGTGTGTGTGTGTGTGTGTGTGTGCGCGTGTGCTTATATTCGAACGTACATATGAGAATATCAGAGTAACACGGAGAGAGAGAGAGAGAGAGAGAGAGAGAGAGAGAGAGAGAGAGAGAGAGAGATAAAAAATTCTATCCCAGCACAGGAAAGCCGTAGACACCAATAAAAAAATATACTACGTGTAGCGACTGATGTTTCGACCAGTGACCACTACTACTACCATCTGTCACCAATACCATTAACATTATCACCACTACTACCACTGTCACCACAACTACCACCACACTACTACCATTACAATCACCACTATCACCAATATCATTACCAATATCACCACTACCACAACTAACACACCACTACCATTACCACCATCACTACCACCACCACTACTACCACTATCACCATAAACAATGCTTCACAACCGGGAGGAATAGGAGGAGGAGGAGGAAGAGGAGGATGAAAAGAAGAATATAGAAGAATAAGAAAAAGAAGGAGAAGAAGAATTAAGAGTAAGAAAGAAGAAGAAGAAGAATACGAAGAAGAAGAAGAAGAAGAAGAAGAAGAAGAAGAAGAAGAAGAAGAAGAAGAAGAAGGAAGAAGAATGAGGAAGAAGAAGAAGAAGAAGAAGAAGAAGAAGAAGAAGAAGAAGAAGAAGAAGAAGAAGATCAAGGAAGAAGAAAGAGGAAGTTGAGGAGGAGGAGGAGGAGGAGGAGGAAAGCCTTCAAGAGGTCCTATAAATCTGTGGCCCACCCAATCACCGCCAGCAGTTTTATTGTGGCCACCGACACTAAGACGGACGGATGGCCACAAACCCGTTTTCTTTACTCAATAAAAACTCGACTTTTTATTCCTTAAGGGTAACTCCTCACTCCCCCTCCTCCCCCCCCTCATCACCACCCCCCTCTATCCTCATCACCCCCAGGGCCTCATCGAGCTTAGGGGTTAAAATTACAAATAAAGGAAGAAGGCAAGAAAAGAGGAGGTGGAAGGGGGGGTAG
>NW_024746036.1:30000-37500 GCF_018991925.1 Homarus americanus
GGTTCGTCTTTGCTGGAGAGAGAAGAGGTATCAGCAGGACAGACGCCACACGAATCATTCCAAAACCTTACTCGTACCATAACAATTCAGATACAACGTTTAAAAGAAAAAGGTAAAACAAAACTACATTCTGGTACAGTTCGTAAAAATATATAAATGGACAATCGCAGCTGTCAGATACAGACGTTCGCTGCAAAGCTGTCGAAATAGAAGCGGTCCTCACAGATCTATGATATATACGAGGGTAACCACAGACCTTCAAAGTATACAAGGTTCTCACTTAACCTAACCTAACCTAACCTAACCTAACCTAACCTAACCTAACCTAACCCACAACACAGTCTCTCTCTCTCTCTCTCTCTCTCTCTCTCTCTCTCTCTCTCTCTCTCTCTCTCTCTCTCTCTCTCTCTGTTTCTCATTATGGTGTCTTTTACCAGTCTCTCCTTTCCACCTTCTCTAAACTATTCCATGTCTATCCATCTCGTTTAATGTTATCATATCCCTTCCCTTCGGCTCCTTCCCTCCTTTACTCTTTTATTTCTCTTACTCTATCTTAGTTCCTCTAATACATTCATTTCTTTTATCTCCGTTTCTTTGTTTATCGTTATTCTTATTATTCTTTTCGTAAGTGCATCAGTCAGCTCTATGTAATTATCCTAGACTAACCTATTGATTAGAGTACTGATGTAGGGTTAGTCTATGGGATGCTGCCAGGCGTATGATCAGACTATGGGTCGCTGCCAGGCGTATGATCAGGCTATGGGTCGCTGCCGGGCGTATGATCAGACTATGGGTCGCTGCCGGGCGTATGATCAGACTATGGGTCGCTGCCGGGCGTATGAGCAGACTATGGGTCGCTGCCGGGCGTATGATCAGACTATGGGTCGCTGCCGGGCGTATGATCAGACTATGGGTCGCTGCCGGGCGTATGATCAGACTATGGGTCGCTGCCGGGCGTATGATCAGACTATGGGTCGCTGCCGGGCGTATGAGCAGACTATGGGTCGCTGCCGGGCGTATGATTACTCTACTGTTTGTTATTGCCAATTTTAAAGACAATTTAAGTTATCGACATAAGAACAATAACTTTAATTGGACTTATTTATCAATTTCCCTATTTATTAACCTTGTCACTTGTATGTTATTTATCACTTGTGTCTTACTTAACATTACCATTATAGAAAGAGATAAGAACGACCTCATTCTTCCTCTTCCATCTTTCAATTATCTCCTCCTTCTCTTCCTCATTCTCCTCCTACATTTTTCTTCTTAACCCTTCCTCCTCTTGCCCTTTCTCCCTTTACCATTTTCTCCTCGTCTCTTAGTCTCTCATTTTTTTCTCCACCACTTCTTCCGCATATCTCTTCTGTCCCTATCCTCTCTATCTATCCTTGCCTGTTTCATCTCCCCCTCCTCCTCTTTCTAATCTCTCAATACTTCCTCTTCTTCCTCTTTTCATCTACTTCTCTACATGACTCTTATCCTCCTATGCCTCATTTCTCCCTACCTTCCTTCACCTTCTCCTCTTCCCGGCCTCTACTTATTCCTCCTCCTTACCCTCCTCCTCCTCCTCCTTACTCTCTTCTTCTTCTTCCTACTCCTCCTCCTCCTTACTCTCTTCTTCTTCTTCCTACTCCTCCTCCTCCTCTTCCTTCCCGGACGAGGCAATCTGTGCGCGTAAGGGTAATCCCCGGCCTCTACTAACACTTGCTTCCTCAGGTAATAAATCATCACTGGCAACACCTGATTCTTGGCCTTATTCTCGGCCAGGCCTCTCTCTCTCTCTCTCTCTCTCTCCTCTCCTCTCTCTCTCTCTCTCTCTCTCTCATTCTCCTTTCCTTGTTTGTCCTATCTACCATTGTCCTTTCCCATTCCACGTCCATTTGGCCCTCCTGCTCTCTCCCTGCTTCCTTCTTCTTCTTCCCTCCATTAATTACGTTTATCCACTTTCTCTTTTTTTTTTCATTTTTCTCTTTCTCTCCTTTTCTCCATCTTTCCTCTGCCGAATCTCCTCCTCCCCACCCCTCATGCCCCCCCCCCTCACAATTTTATACCTCGTTCTACTTTCGTTATTCTCCTCTCTCTCTCTCTCTCTCTCTCTCTCTCTCACCCAGCCAGCCTCTCCACATTTTACCATCCCCTCCCATCCCTAATCTGGCCCTCACCCCTCCAAACCCCATTCACCTCCTCCCCCCTCCTCCACTTTCTCCATGCTTATCAATCAATCATCCCTCATCATCCATCCATCCATCCCTCCCTTCCTCCGCTCTCATCAATTCCCTTCCCACCCCCTCCTCCTCCCTCCACACCTTTCTACCACCTGCTAGTCCCTCTACATCACTCACTCCTCCCCTACTCCCCGAAACTCCTCTTACTCCTTCCCTATTCCTCTATACCCCTCATCCTCACCCATCCTCACCCTCCGCCCACCAATTCCAACCCTATCCTTCCCTCCCTCTCCCCCAGCCGTCACCCCTCACCCCAACACAGTGTTCCACCCCAACTACAGGCTTACATGGGCTTCAAACATATTTACAAATGGTACGCTATCAAGTTGTACATTCTCCGCTGGGGCTCAATCCTGTCCCGGACGAGCGGCCACCACACAATGGTTCTGTGGACCAGCCAGCACCTGTGCAGTTTCTGGCGGACACACTTTCCAGCACCACACAATGGTTCTGTGGACCAGCCAGCACCACACAATGGTTCTGTGGACCAGCCAGCACCACACAATGGTTCTGTGGACCAGCCAGCACCACACAATGGTTCTGTGGACCACACCAGCACCACACAATGGTTCTGTGGACCAGCCAGCACCACACAATGGTTCTGTGGACCAGCCAGCACCACACAATGGTTCGTTCTGTGGGCCAGCCAGCACCACCTGTAATGGTTCTGTGGGGACCAGCCAGCACCACACAATGGTTCTGTGGACCAGCCAGCACCACACAATGGTTCTGTGGACCACACCAGCACCACACAATGGTTCTGTGGACCAGCCAGCACCACACAATGGTTCTGTGGACCAGCCAGCACCACACAATGGTTCTGTGGACCAGCCAGCACCACACAATGGTTCTGTGGACCACACCAGCACCACACACACACATTCATGACAGCTATAACACCTTACCTCAGCTCTCTCTGACGGGAAAAGGGCTTTGTGAATCTAAATAAAAGAATATGTATATATATATATATATATATATATATATATATATATATATATATATATATATATATATATATATATATATATATATATATATATATATATATATATATATATATTCTTTTGGTGCAGTAAAAACATTTACATAATATTAAATAGTTTTTAAGGCCATTCCATATATAAAAACATAATCTCAATATATTTATAATTCAATTCTTGACGGCGTTACGCATCCTAATGTGATAAATAAAATTACATGGACAGTATACTGTCTGTACAGTATATATCACAGTGAGTGCCTGTGTGTCTGGTCGCTGTGCTACAGTATTGAAGGAAGAGTTGAAGGTTGGCAGAGATGATCATACACCCAGAGATGATGAGAAGGTGGAGGCTTGGGGGGGTTTAGCCCCAGTGGTCCTCTCCAAGGGTGTAGTGTAGTGAATGTATTATAGATAGTGTAGTGGATGCATCTTACTCCCGCACCTGTCAACATACCTGGACCCCATATTATATCAACACACCTGCTTCCCACCTCTCACCCATCAATGCACTTGATAACTCCCACACCTGTCAGCACACCTAGTCAACACAGCTAACCTCCACACCTGAAATAAACCTCCAGCAAACTCTAGAACAATACAATTAAAATACCAAACACAAAATTTCAGTATTTAACAGCTCAAAAGGCCAGTCTGAACACCGGTAATCCTTCTCTGATAACTGAATCTAACTTGTATAACGAATTTCTGAATTTCTGGTGACTCACTGAACGCGCCAAACTCTGAACTTTATCAGGGAGGTGAACGCGTCTAATCTGAATTTTAGAGTTTGTGAACGCGTCGAAACTGATAAAAACGCGTTTAATCTTAAGTTTATGGGTAAATTGAATGAGTCTAATTTGAGTTGTATTAGGTTAGTGAACGCGTTTAGTGTGTTTTGATTTTTTTTGGTGAGAGTGAACGCATCTTTTCTGAATTTTTGTGCATAAGTGAACGTGCCTACCTTGTACCGGGATTCCCCAACTCTCTTCTCTTATTTATTTTCCCTTAATTGGTGGTGACACAATCCGTCAAGTTAAGGTAGACTCTCAGTGATAGAGTCTCAGTGATTAGGAAGACTCTCAGTGATAGAGTCTCAGTGATTAGGAAGACTCTCAGTGATAAGGTAGTGTCTCAGTGATAAGGTTTATGTTGACATGTATTCCTGCGTGTCCACAATTCAGGTCCATAAGGGCGTGTTTAGGTTAATAAAGACTGCACACTAGTCATCAACAATAGAGATTAAGGTCTTGTTTCTCTCAGCTTAATAATTACGACGGTTTGATCCCTTAACGAAACTCATTAAGGTAAATAATGGTAAGGTAATGTTAGGTAATTATCAATACTCACGGCTGGCAGGTGTCATCCAGGGCTGAAAAGAAGAAGAAAATGATAATCAGTGTACTGTAACATAACATAACATAACATGGTGTGTGTGTGTGTGTGTGTGTGTGTGTGTGTGTGTGTGTGTGTGTGTGTGTTGCTGCTGCCATCATTACCAGTATCACACCTGCTGCCATCTTTACCTCTCCCATACCTACTACCACCACAACCACCTCACCCCGCCCATACTTACCACCACCACCACAACTAACCCCTCCTACAGCTCAAACAAACCAACCTGAAATCGTCGCGTCCCAAAACAAATATCATCGCATTTGTTTTTGAAGCAGCTGTATTTGCTCCAATGATGCAAAAGAGAAAAAAAAAAAAACACTGATTAAAATATCGTTTCAATCCGGTAGGTTTGAAAACCGACGCAAAAAAAACAAAAAAAAACACAGGGTAGAATTAAAATATTCACTCAACTACCAGTTTGGATCGTCCCCCCTCCCCAAGCCCCCCCACCCTACACCCCCCCTCTCCCCTCCCCTCGTCGCCCCTCCAAATGTGTCGTTAACTGAAAATCCGTTCCCAAGACCAGGATAAATGACTAAATGTTTAATTCACGTGTTTATTTTGTTGTTGTTTTTTTATTTGTTTTGTTTTGGTCAATGTTTATAAGGAAGATATTGTTACTTAAAAAAAATGGATTATATTTTTTTTATAATCGTAAATGTTTCTAGTTTATATATTTTTTATCTGTGGTGTTGAGGTTTGATTGACTGACTCACTGACTGACTCACTGAACTGACTGACTGACTGTTTGACTGACTGACTGATTGAATTATTGAATGACTGACTGACAAATAGATTGATCGATTGAACTGGCTGACTGACTGACTGATTGACTGACGACCCATAGATATTAAGAGCCACGTCTATTCACTCATTCTCAACCCCCTCTGCCCCTCCCACCTCCCTCCCTCCCCTCCCTCCCCTCCTTCTCTCATCAGGCAACAGTTGTGTCACACCTGAAGGATCACAGAAGATGCACCGCGACTCCATCATCACTCCTCCTACTCCAACAATCCCCTCCCCTATGGCCAGAGTCCCTCTGCCGCCAACAGTTTCCCCTCCTACTCAACATCTTCCTCCTACTCCGGCATCTTCCTCCTGCTCGTAACCATCAACTCAACATCTTCCTCCTCTCCAACACCTTACTCTCTAGCTAAACCTAACAACTTCGAATAAAAATCACGATGCATTAACAAATACAAAAATGTACAGTTAAAGCTCACGTTATCAGAGGGCTGACGACTACCGACATGTCCTTTTGAGTCTGTCAGTGTCAGACCTAACCCTGAGTGGTTGACGGGAGCTGGTGTCGATTTCCAGCAATATGATTGGATCTTGAGTCAGGTTGGGGGGTGTAGATGAGGGCAGAGCTAAATTGAGAGAGAGAGACGCAAATTGTATACCTCCATTGTCCCGGAAAACACAGAGCGTGATGTGGCAAATATGGCCCTACTATATGGCCACAAGCACATGACCAGAATATATGGCCACAAGTATAGGGCCACCTCACACACCAGACCCCTCCTGAACAGTAGCTAACAGGTAACAATCAATACACCTCACTAAAACACTGTAAACACATACCTAACCTAACCTAACCTAACCTAACCTAACCTAACCTAACCTAACCTAACCTAACCTAACCTAACCTAACCTAAGAACAATATTGTACACCTGTAATTAAGTACGACATATTAGTAACACACTACAGGTAAACTAACACTCTTATAACATATTAATAAATTTATCCTTTATATACAGGTGTGTCAGGTGAAGCCCAGGTAATTAATACTGTATATAGTAAATTAGATATTAGTTAAACACCTCAACAGCATTATATCAGTTTTATCTATTTTTCTATCCAACTATCTATCTATAATCTATCTATTTACGTCGATATATTTACATTAATTCGTGATATAATGAAAAAATATACGAAAATGCTACAACCAGAAACAATTATATTATTACTATACATACATACATACATACATACATACATACATACATACATACATACATACATACATACATATCTATATCATGTATGTCAGGGATAATCGGTCAATTAATCTTTTAAAACGCAATGGAAAGTCTTGTGAAATTGGATGAAGTTTTGTCGGATCGGATCGGGTCGGATCGGGTCGGGTCGGGTCGGGTCGGGTCGGGTCGGGTCGGGTCGGGTCGGGTTAGGTTGCTGGTGCTGTATTATCACTATATAGCAATTATTCCTAAAATACATGACAAACACACACACACACACACACACACACACACACACACACACACACACACACACACACACACACACACAAACACACACACACACACACACACACACACACACACACACACAAACACACACACACACACACAAACACACACACCAGGTGACATAAATAATCATCCAGTGTGTTTCTACAGGTAAAAATAACATCAATTAAGACAACAACTCTCTGGCCTCTGACCCAACAATTAAAAAAATCATACCTAATTACAATAAACTTTATCATACCTGGCGCTACATACAGAAATATTGATAAATTTGTCACTTCAGGCGAATGATTTTCACACGACACTACAAAATTAAAAAAAAAAAAATATCCTAATAAACGATAACAGGATATATACAAGAATGACTGTCAGTGTTAACGAGCTGTTCAAAATGTTCACTCACTTTGCCTCATGTTCTAGACTAAATAAATAAATAAATAAATAATAGGTAAAATAAGTCAATGAAATACCTTTTTTTTTTAGGATTAACAAGATTTGTTTCACTCAATGGAATAAAACAAACATAAAAATAAAAAAAAATCCCAAGAAATTCCATCAGTCAGGTCAGGAGAGGAAGAAATTGGGCAAAATAAACAAACAATAATTCTTTACTCCAAA
>NW_024746036.1:42500-62500 GCF_018991925.1 Homarus americanus
GCCATCACAGCCAGCCTAGCTCAACGCCGTGACTTGTGCTCTTATATGAAGGTTATTTAAGTCGCCAATATAGCGGGCGTATATATCATGCGTAGGTAATATTGTACGACTCATTTCTTGCGTATATAAGATTGTGAAAGGGAAAGGGGCGTATTTCATGCGTATGTGAAGCATTTTTCGTGGTTACTTGATATTGTCAGGGGATGGGGGCGTTCATAGCTATGTGGTATTATGGCGGCGTATATGGTGCAAAGCGTAAGATTATGGGACACAATTTCATGCCTATGTGATATTGTGGGGGAATATTAAATGCGTATGTGACAGTGTGGGGGAGACTTCCATGCGTATGCAATGTTTTCCTGCATTTCATCTGTGCGTAAAACTATTAATGTGTGTAAAGTTGTCGGGGGATTATTTCTGGCGTATGTAATGTAATAATACGCATATATATATACAATGTGCGTAAGGCTACTTATATACGCATTGTTGAAAGGAATTACTTCATCTGTCCGTGATATTAAATTTGCGTCATCTGTATGTCAAACTGTGAGGCGTATGCCATGCGTATATAGAATATTAGGTCGTAATGTATAATAGGCATCAGTAATATAACGATATATTTAACACATAAACTCGTAGGTAATATAGCAACATAATTTAACCCGTACTTAACATGGTGTTATTTTAACCTCTTATAAATTACAGTGATATATTGAACCCGTACCTAATATAGTTCAATACATAACCCGGATAATACTGTGATATATTTCACTAGAAGGAAACACTACAGAGTATAATGATATATACTCCTGTTATATCTAAGGAGTGGAGTATATTTAGGCGTTTTATGATATACTTCAGCCTATTAACTATTGTATAGGTTTTAAGAGGGAAATCAATTGTATATTTCAGCTGTTGATTATTTCATCGTGTCAGAATTAATTTGTGAATAAACAGGTGACAATTAAATGGGTTTTTGAGGGAAGAGAAATTCTAATTATATCTTTTTTTGTTGTTTTACAGTAAGGTGCTTCAACTGTCAAAATAATTAAGTATTGTTAATTAGGTCTTTAGTTTTAGGTGCTTCATCTAATAGGTCTTTAGTTTTAGGTGCTTCATCTAATAGGTCTTTAGTTTTAGGTGCTTCATCTAATAGGTCTTTAGTTTTAGGTGCTTCAACAAATGGGTCTTAGTTTTAGATGCTTCAACACAACACAACACAACACAACACAACACAACACAACACAACACAACACACACTCACACCATTACCACCATCTAATATTCCACAGTGTTACTAATGATTACAAACACACAGACAGGCACAGCTGCTCAATACAGTCTGAAAGAGCGTAAGACTTTTGCCCTAAATCCACCAGGTTGACTCACGGTGTGTTACTAGTGTTGAATTAATGTGTTTTTTTATGTTTGTGTTTTTTTATGTTTGTGTTTGTTTGTGTTTATGAAGTCGTTTTTTATGGTGACGTTGATACTATTGATGAAAGTTAAAAGATGATGGCATAGGTGTGTGTGTGTGTGTGTGTGTGTGTGTGTGTGTGTGTGTGTGTGTGTGTGTATGTGTGTGTGTGTGTATGTGTGTGTGTGTGTGTGGATATAGACGGAAGAATAGACTCTTAAGTGTATATTCTATTGTCTATTATTCTCTATGAGTCTATGGTATAAAACACATTTTAAAAAATCCAAGTTACTACCCGCACTTGAGTCCATTTTGTGTTAAGTCTCACGTCAGCCTCTACACCTGGGTTAACCCTGACGTCAGCCTCTACACCTGGGTTAACCCTGACGTCAGCCTCTACACCTGGGTTAACCCTGACGTCAGCCTCTACACCTGGGTTAACCCTGACGTCAGCCTCTACACCTGGGTTAAGCCTGACGTTAGCCTCTACACCCAAGTTAAGGCTTCCGACGTTAGCTCCTTACACCCGGGTTGCTTCCGGTCAGCCTCTACATCTGGGTTAAGCCTGACGTCAGCCTCTACACCTGGGTTAAGTCTCACGTCAGCCTCTACACCTGGGTTAAGCCTGACGTCAGCCTCTACACCTGGGTTAACCCTGACGTCAGCCTCTACACCTGGGTTAACCCTGACGTCAGCCTCTACACCTGGGTTAACCCTGACGTCAGCCTCTACACCTGGGTTAAGCCTGACGTTAGCCTCTACACCTGGGTTAAGCCTCACATCAGTAAAGGTGGACTTGGTTCATCAGCTGTCACCCGTCAGTAAATATTCTGTATCAGGTGTTTGTAAAGTCATATATAAAAATGCATTACGCCACATATGTACGTACGCGTGTGTGTGTGTGTGTGTGTGTGTGCGTGTGTGTGCGTGCGTGTGTGTGTGTGCGTGCGTGTGTGTGTGTGTGCGTGTGTGTGAGTCATCGGTAGATCTGTGTTGATAATAATCATTCACGGGGTGGGAATTTTTTTTTTTATTTATTTTTTTTATACATGTTGTCAGTTTGTGGTGAAATACTGTCAGGAGAAAAATGACCTGATAGTTTGTATGTTTTGATATGCATGTTATGTAAAGTAAATGTACCCGAGGTAGTGTTAACAACATGTGAGACCAACATATATACAACATATTTTTTTTTACTTCAGATATTTAGTTATAAAAAATAATTATATGATGTTCGTGATGATAAATGTTGTATTATAATTATAGCTGTAATTTTCTCATAGATATTTCAGAACAGTTAAATAAATCACCTCTGAGGATAGACAGAGCATAATAACTCTCTATTAGGTATTTTACAATTATTGACAATGTTATTCACTTTTATCAAATTAACAGTTTAACACGAAGATTAGTTTTAACACCAACAGTTCAACACCCCCTACAGGCAACACTTCCTACAGGTACAGGAGACACCCACCTACATGGAACAGTTCCTAAAGGAGACACCCACCTGCAGGGAACACCTACAAGGCGGCACGAGCGTCTGAAGCAAGTTTATGAAGCATACAATTGGCGCGTCTCCCTCGGGGCTGGTCTTAATAGCTGTTCCTATGGGTAGTCTGTCGCTCCTCCCCACACACCCCGTGCTCCTCCCCACACCCAGTGCTCCTCCCCACACACCCCGTGCACCCTCCCCGTGCACCCTCCCACACCCCCCCCCGTCCTCCTTCCCACAACCGTCCCCATCACCACTCCACACCCCGTGCTCCTCCCCACACCCCGTGCTCCTCCCCACACCCCGTGCTCCTCCCCACACCCCGTGCTCCTCCCCACACCCCATGCTCCTCCCCACAAACGTCCCCATCACCATTCCACACCTTCATTATTCGATTTTTCAGCCTCTCCTTCGGATTTCGTACGCACAGGAGAGAGAGAGAGAGAGAGAGAGAGAGAGAGAGGACAACGAGTGTGTTAACTGCAGTTTTCGGGAGTGAGAGGACCCAAGGTGATCCCAGGCTCTGCTCGTGACGTAATATACTTTAACAGGCCAATTACATGGGCTGAGTGGGCACTTAGCCGGACGCGCCAGTTAACTTCAGGGTTCTACCTTGTTCTCACGGCTCCTTAGAGAACCTGTTGATGTGGGGGGGAGGAGGGGGGATATTGGGAAGAGTGGGTTGATGTGGGGGAAGAGAGGAGGATGAGTGGGAAAAAGAGGTGAAGGATATTGGGAGGAGTGGGATTAGGTGTGTGTGTGAGAGAGGGGGAGAGAGAGAGATGGTGACAGTTATCGTGTGCGTGTTTCTTGTATGTGTCGGTGATACTTGGTAAATGGTACACACACACACACACACACACACACTTACCTCCCCCCCTCCCCCTAAGTATCACCCCATTCCTCCCCATATATGACCAATCCATCCCTTTCTCCCCCTCCTGACCCAGACTAAACTAACACCCCACTTCCTACTCCCCCACTTTTATCTTCCTCCCTTCGCCTCCTACCTCTTTAATACGGTCAATCTTTCCTCTTTTCTCTCTACTTTCCTTCCTTCCTCCTCCTTCCTCCTCCTTCAAACGGTAGACTGGCCAATTTACATCACACAAGCAGCCTCCCCCAGCAGCCTGTCCCCCCAGAATGTCAACTTCCCTTTATCCTTCCTTCCCATTTTCTTATTCCTTCCCTCCTTGCCTCTCCCCTCATTCCTCCCTGGTCTCCTCCTCCTCCTACACACCCTGCTGTCCCCTTATTCTCCTGCTTCCTCCTGACTTTCTTAATTTATTCTTCTTCGTCTCCCCCTTATTCTTCCTCCTTATCTTCCCCAGCTGTCAATATCCTCCTCCTCTTTCTCCCTCCTCACCACCTCTCTCCCTTCCCTTCAACACTTCCTGTTCCTTCCTCATTGCCCTCCCTCCCACTCTCTACATATTCCCTCCCATCCCTACCCTCTCTCCTTCCTTCTTCCTTCCCCTCACCTCTTTCACCTTTCCTTCCCCACTCCCCTCAACATCGATTCTCAACCCTCTCTCCCTTCCTTCCGCCTACCACCAAACCCTCCCTTCCTACCAACCCTCCCCTTCCCCCACATTCCTATACCTACCCTCCCTCCTATCTGCTCCTCCCTTCTTCCTATCCCCCTCCTTCCTATTCCCCCTCCCTCCCACCCTCCCATTAAAGTGGAGACACAGCGGACCGACAACAGAGCTACTCCCTACAATTTGCATACCACCTGCCCATCAAAGGAGTGAGGTGGTGGGTCTTCCTCCTATACTGCCCACAATTAAATATTATTAGTGTTATAATGTCTTACCTCACCTAATGACCTCCTCCTCTCAGCTGACAAGGAAGGAAGGAAGGTAGGTAGGGAGGAAGGGAGGAAGGAAGGAAGGAAGGAAGGAAGGAAGGCAAGTAGAATGGATGGTTGGACGGAAGGAAAGAAGCAAGGAAGGAAGGAAAGAAGGAAGGAAGGAAGGAAGGATTGATGGAAAGAAGAATTGAAGGAAAGAAGGAAAAGAAAGAACGACGGAACGAAGACTGTCGACATTGTTGATCATGTAAGGAAGGAAAATTATGTACCATCCTATGTACACACACACACACACACACACACACACACACACACACACACACACACACACACACCTGTACAATAAATTCAATTAACAAAACTGATAAAAAATAAACCTGTCTCTTTAAATAGACTCATTAATATTCTTGAGTAATAAGTCTTTAAGATGTTTTAGCACTGTCTTGGCCCTTCCTTCACCCACCTGTGTTTTCAAGAGGGGGGGAGGGGGAGGGGGAGGAGGGGCGTAACCAATTAAGGGAAGTCAGGTGAAACAGATCATTACACAGTTAAAATTAGTTAGTCGAGATTAACTTCCCAGGTAAACTGTTGAGGAGTCGCGGTAGACCTTGGGCGTGGTGAAGGGGAGGGGAGGGGAGAGGGGTGAGGGAGGGAGGGAGGAAAGGGGTGTCGGTGTGGTGAAGGTGAGGAGAGAGGGGAGGAAAAGAAGCGTGATGGTGGTGGTATTGAGGTGGTGAGGGGAGGGGAGGGGGGAGGAGGGGAGGGGGAGGGGAAGGGGAGAGGGAGAGGTAGGGACGTGGTGATGCTGAGGGAGATGAGGAGAGGAGTGAGGAAAGGGAAGGGAAGGGAGAGGAGGGAGGGAGGGGAGGGGAGGGGAGGGGAGGTAAATGTTTGAGAACTTTTGAGAACTGGAATAGAAAATGTTTGTTTCTTTTTAATAGTTTATGCATTATCTATTTATCTATCTATCTATCTATTTATCTATCTACCTATACTCTGCCTCACATATACATTTCCCCAATACCTCCCTACAGCCCCCCCCCCTTATGCTATACCCATTATGTAATCACCGCACACAAGCTACTTTTAATGAGGGGGACTCTGATCTCCCTCCCATAATTCCCTTCACTATTTTACAACACTTTATAAAACAACAATATACAGTCACTGCAAAATACTGAGACATGATTAAATAAATATTAGTTTGACTCTTCATGTTTAAGGACAAAGTATTCTACTGACCAACAAATCAACACTTAATAGGAGCCGGAAATAGTGAACAAGTTATTTTATTTTTAGTGTTTTAGATATTTCGTTATATATATATACATGTTAAACATACTGGTGTATTTTGTTTTGTTACGGTGATTTACATCCATATAAATGAGTTCAACAGCTGATATTACACAAGGCACAAAGGCAGTTTTATTTATATGTCTATTATTATCTTTTCTCTATCACAATATTACATTCGCTGTCATATATAAAAACAAAAACTCATCGCCAGGGAGAAAAAAAAAAGGTGTCATTATTTTCGATATTTTACGTTAATATTTACTGATACCCTTTTACGGTGCAAATTGGATCTCAGTGTATTTTGAAATTGGGAAATATCTGATACACTCCCTATTTTTGTTTCATCGTCATTTACAATAGCGTGAAATTATCCAACCATTTCTCCCGAGTTTATGATATTTTTCACTGTTAATCACTAGGCAGTGCTGTAGGTGTGTGTAACAACAGTGTCTCGGCCTCGTCTGTGACACACTGCTGTATATATCTCTCTATCTCTCTAGTGAGTTGGGTAAGTGTTCTCTCGGGGGCGGTGTTGTGCATATCAAGGACGCCCATTAGTAGCATCAGATTCATTTCCCTTCTTCTCCACCACAATCTTACCTATACACATGCAAGTATATTTTTGTACCATAATAATTACGGTTTGAATAGTGAATACATATCCGAGTTGCATAAAAGCGAATTCGTGTTCCATTAGTATCATATTATGACTTACAATAATTACAATAATAACCAACTTCGCCCCTCGCTGTAATATTCCATCATTATGCTGCTATAATAAGGCTTTGCTCCTTATCAGGGAATAATAATAATACTCGGGCAATGAATACAAATATTACGAGCAATATAAAGTCCACTTCACTCCTATAGTTAGTTCCTATGATAAAAAAAAAATGGTGTTTTAGAGCTGAAAAATTGTGCCTCCATCAAACACAGAACAAAAAGTGTAGATGTGTTTGTTTTCTGTTTTCTTATTCTTATTATTAACTCACTACACTAAGTATTATGTGTCATAATTTCCGCTACACTGTTAATATCCGGTGAGGTAATCTCCCCCCCATACCTGTCCTGACCACACCTGCCACCACACCTCCATACACCTGTACTCTAACACCTGCCACCACACCTCCATACACCTGTACTCTTTGACACCTGCCACCACACCTCCATACACCTGTACTCTTGACACCTGACACCACACCTCCACACACACCTGTCCTTATTGACACCTGCAATCACGACGCAAGACCTCCTCCAAATCCCTATCCATCTGGATTAATCTGACACCACACCTCCACCTGTACTTTTTGACACCTAACACTACACACCTGTCAACACTCCGCTTCACCTACACCATCTTACCTGGACGTCTCCTCAGTGTGCTGTGACGTTATGCTGAATAGAGTGATACCAACAACTCGGTGAAATGGAACGTCTATTTTCAACTTCTCTGCAAGTATTATTATCTTCACTATGGCAGATGCTAGCCAGGTCCAAAACACACACACACACACACACACACACACACAATAACACACACACACGTCTCTCACTGTCCCTCACACACCTCACCGCTGTGAGAGAGAGAGAGAGAGAGAGAGAGAGAGAGAGAGAGAGAGAGAGAGAGAGAGAGAGAGAGAGAGAGAGAGAGAGAACAAGACGTCACTTCCACAACAACAACAAATAAATAACAACTCACAACATTTAACTGGTGCTGTAAACAAACATACCTGCTATTATTACATTACTGTCTTAATGATGATCACTACAGATGTGTGATTGTTCTATTATTATTTGGTAATTATGATAAATGCACTTATGATTAGTGATTTGCGAAAAAGTGGTAAGTGGGCTTGTTTGTTTTCTACCTATGTTAACCTTTCCTCTCCCCTTCCATACACACCCTTCCTCTCCCTTCCATACACACCCTTTCCTCTCCCCTTCCATACACACCTCTTCCTCTCCCTCCCACCCATCTCTTCCCACCACAACCACCACCAAAACTCACCTAAACTCCCATACCACCTACAATCACAAGCTTTCACACACTCTCACCCCACCCAACCCACCCACCCACCCCACCCAACCCACCCACCCACCTCTCACACCTTCTACCTCCCACCCACCTACCTATAACCCACCTCTTTCCACTACCCACCCTCCTACCTCTTCCTCCCTGCCTCTGTTTCATATCTCATATGAGGTGATTCCTGACAGGGAGGAAAAAGACGGCTTAGTGTTCCACTGATTTTTCTGGTGCTAACCCTGAGGAAGAGGCGCGGAGGCAACTATTTCTCAAGTATATTTGTCTGGTATTTGATGCAATGTCTCTGTAATAGGAATTTTGGGGGGGGAGGGGGGGGGGAGAATTGGCCGAGGAGGAGTCTATCTCTTCTCTTCTTCTTTCATTTCTTCTTATTCGTCTTCTTCTTCTTCTTCTTCAAGCACACAGCCCCAGACACACACACACACACACACACACACACACACACACACACACACACACACACACACACACACACACACACACACACAGGCGGATGTTTACATGACTGTGAACCGCGTAGCGACAAATATAATACTGTATTATTATAAGCTGTGTTAGTGATTTAATTACTACAAACACTGGGGGTCATCTCTCTCTCTCTCTCTCTCTCTCTCTTCTCTCTCTCTCTCTCTCTCTCTCTCTCTCTCTCTCTCTCTCTGTATTTCTCTTGCTCTATTCTTCTTTCTCTTTTCTCTCTTCACCTTCTTTCCTTCTTCATCCTCCCCTTCTTCTTCATTCTCCCTCTTTATTTCTACCTCGTCTTACTGTTTCTTTATATCTTCTTGTCTCTTCCTTTCACCTCCGTCTTTTCCCTTCAGTACTCCCTCTTCCCATCCGCCCCCTAATTCTCTCCTTCCTCTTCCTCCTTTCGCTTCTTTCCCAATCTCTCTCCTACATTCCCCCTCTTACCTCTTCCTACGCTCTCCCCTTCTTCCACATTGTCCCTCTATCCCCCCTTTCTCCTCCCCTACTGGCTGCTTCCTCTCCTCTCTCTTCCTCTTCTGATTTCTTTCCAGCCTTCCTAGTTCCTCATCTTTCTTTCCTTCTCAATCTTCAATCTTCCTCTCCTCTTCTCATCTATTCTCCCTCCTCCTCCCACTCATCCCCACTCTCCCTCCTCCTTTCCCAACTTTCCACTCAACCTCCTCCTCTCCCCACCCCCTCTCCCCTAATCCTCCTACTCCTCTCATCTTCTATCTCCCTCCTCCCACTCATGTCCCACTCCCTCCCCCCACTCGGCATCATCCCCAGGAGAGAACAATAGCCAACGAAATGTTATAAATGGCGCTGATTTCCTACAACAGCGCTCTTAATTGGTCTAAATCAGCTTATATGGCGGGTAGCTCGCTTACGTCACCAACCATCCCGCTACTCCCACACATTCCAGGGATTCAGTGGACAAAACTCCCATTGGACTTAATTAATCCCTCTACTGGACAAAACTCCCATTGGACTTAATTAATCCCTCTACTGGACAAAACTCCCATTGGACTTAATTAATCCCTCTACTGGACAAAACTTCCATTGGGAGGGAGGGACTGTGGTGGAATGGGGAGGTAGAAGGAAGGGAGAGACGGAGGGAGGGATTGTGGTGGAATGGGAAGGGAGGTAGGAAGGGACAGAGATGGAATGAGGGTGAAATGGCCTTTATGATGGAACAGGGGATGGGGGGGGGAGGGTGGGAGGGAGGGAGGTACCATGATGGAACAGAGGATGGAAAGGGTGGAATGGATGATACCCAAGTGAGAATGAAGGAGGAATGGTTGGGTATGATGAACAATTTAAGTTACCATGAACCTTGAAAATCTCCCTTCTCTTCCCCTTTTCCTACCCTTTCTCTCCCGTTTTCCCCTCCTCCCTTCCCTGTTAATCTCCCTCTCTTCCCTCCCTCCCTTCTCCTTCTTATTACCCTCTACCTCCCTAGTTAGCTGTCCTATTCTCCCTCTCTTCCCTTGTATACCCTCCCTTATGCCTTCCCTCCCTTCCTCCCTCAATCACAATCATAACCCAAGAGGGAGAAAGAAGAAGGCTCATCCTCCCTTTCCCTCTCTACTTTGCCCCTCCCTCCCTCACTCACGACCATTAACCTGAAGGAAGGAAGGAAGGAAGGGAGGGAGGGAAGGAGGGAAGGAGGGAGGGAAGGAGGGAGGGAGGGAGTGTTCAGCCGCCCCTCCCCTCCCTCCCTTCATCCCACACATAAATTTTCTTCACCTGATCATAATTTAATGAAGACAGGATCTCCATTTACCTCCTTCCTTGTTCCTTCTCTTCTTCCTTATTCCTCTTGTTCCTCTCGTTCCTTCTTATTTCTCATTGTCCTTTTCACCCTCTTCGTAATTTCCTCTCTTCTGTCTTATTCTCCTTCTTCCCTTTCTTCTCCTCATCTTTCATTTTTTATTACATCCTCTCTTCTCCTTTCTCTCCTTCTACTTCTTTTCCTGTCTCTCCTCCTCCTCCTTCTCCTTTGGTTCTTCCTTCTACTCTTCTTTCCCTTTTCTCCTCTTCCTTCTCCTGTTCTTCCAACTCCTCATCTTCTCCAGCCTTCTTTTCATCTATTCTCCTCCCTATCACCTTCCACCATCTTCCTCGTCCCCTCCCCCCTCTCTCTTCCTCTTCCTCCTCCTGTCCATGGCAATGTGTCACGGTAAAGACTGTATCGCTCGAGACAGTTCCTCTCCCCTCCCATCTTTATCTCTCCTTCCCATCTTTCTCTTTCCCTCCTACATCTCTCTCATCCTCCTTCTTCTCCTCTACATTCTTGGCTTCGTCCCTTTCATCCCTTTTTCTCGACATCTCCCTCTTTCTTCTGTCATCCTCCTCCTTCATTTGTCTCTTCCTCCCTCTCCTCATTCTTGGCTTCCTCCCCCCTGCCTTCCTCTTTCTCCCTCTTCCTACTCTTCCTCCCTCTCCTCCTCCTTGGCTTCCTCCACATAGCTTAGACGACACCAGTAAGGCCGGTCGTGCCTCCCCGCCCCTGTGTGGGATTCACCGGGTCTGTTGTGCTCCTGTGTGTGTGTGTGTGTGTGTGTGTGTGTGTGTGTGTGCGTGTGTGTGTGTGTGTGTGTGTGTGTTTGTGTGTGTTAGCATTCGGTTTGACACTCTAGAGAACCTGGGATCGAGTCACACACACATACACACACACTGTCTCTCTCTCTCTCTCTCTCTCTCACTAACTGTGCTCTGTGCCAAAGACGATTTCTATGTACTTTCTCTATGATTAAAGGCAAATCCCTCTGTACTTTCTCTGTAATTAAGTGAGAATCCCCCAGGCTTACTTTGCTTAAGACGAATAACTTATACTTTCTCTGAATCTATAATGATTCTTCTGTGGATTATTTTGGCTTAAATCAAATTCCCTGTACTTTCTCTATGTTAAAATGACAATGCTTTCTTTCTCTCTCTTGAGCTTTTACCGTGTCGAATATTCTCTACTTTCTCTATATTCACGAAGGATCCTTAGTACTTTCTCCGTGATTAATATCTGATCCTCTCTGCTTTCTCCAAGATTAAGGTTGAATACAGGTGCTTTCTCTTCATCTACGTGTATTTCAGTGTATTTTCTTGATATTATAATTAGTTTTCTTAAGTGGTCCTTAAATTTAAGCCGTAACCTATGTGCTTTCTTTGTATGACGTCATCTTTGTGCTTTCTCTCTGTGACGTCATCTTTGTGCATTTTCTCTGTGACCTCATCTCTGTGCTTTCTCTATAAGTAACGACGAAGCTCCTGTGCTCTCTCTCTCTCTCTCTCTCTCTCTCTCTGTAATTACAACTAATCCTCTGAGCTTTCTTTGTAATTACGACAAATCCACTGTGCTTTCTTTATACGTATAGACAAAATATTAGATCTTTTACCTTACTTTCTTTGTATCTAAGAATCATTAGATGTGCTTTCCCTACACTGCTTTCTTTTCCCCTCATCTAAACCAGTTCTTTCCTGGTTTTCTCCATAACTAAGAGGAACCCTTTTGTGCTTTCCCTCCATACTTTCTCCAGATATACATCTGACTAACACACACACACACACACACACACACACACACACACACACACTTTCTAAATACCTAATCTATTCTCCTTTCTATTAACACAAGTAGGTAATATTTTCCCCTCATTAACAGCATCAGATAATTTTTCCCCTCTATCAGTGGCAAAAGGTCATAGTTTCCCCTCAATTAGCCACCTTGACCTTCCAGACTTTAACCTTTTTCCCCTCATACTCCTAGTCCCTTTCCCAGCTCCCCTTCATTAGCGGCAGGTATACATAAATTTCCCCACAGGTATACATAAATTTCCCCACAGAAATTCATACTTTTCCCCTCTAGTAATCATGGCAACTCATATTTTTCCGTATGTTCAAGTAATATAAAAAAATTTCCCCTCAGAATCGCACTTTTCCCAATTCAATAAGGTTTTTTCCCTTCCATTAATAATATTTCCTATAAGAGACGTATTTTTCTCTTCAGAGCCATGTAGTATTTCCCCTCAAAGCCATATTTTTTTTCCCCCTCAAATTCATACTTCTCTCCTCCATTAGTGACAGCAACACATACACACTTTTTCCTTCCAACTCACAATATTTCCTGCAAACTCACACTTTTCCCCTCCAACTCCAACCCCCCCCCCCTTCCAAACTCATACTTTCCGCCTCCATTAGTCACACTGGCCTCACACTGCAGCCTTTAGTGGTCCATTAGGTGCCAGGGTGCCAGGCTCTCAATACTGCCTCTCACGACACAGTGCCAACCAACTTGATTTCGAGATTATTGAAATTAATACCTTTTTTTAGGGGGTGGATTTTTCGATTTTTGGTGGAGGGCCATTTTGTAGGGGCCTTTTTTTGGAGGAGGGCCATTTTGTAAGGGCCATTTTTGGAGGAGGGCCATTTTAGGTGGAGGTAGTTTTAGAAAGGGGTGAGAATTTATTAGGGGAGGCACTTTTAGGAGAAGGAGGCAGGTGTGGGGTGTAGAGGGGGTGTGTGGGGTGTAACAGGTGTGTGGGGTGTAAAAGGGGTGTGTGTGGTGTAAAAGGGGTGAGATTATAAGGGGACGAGTGTAGGTGAGGGGTGGAAGGGGGGGGGAGTGTGGATGCGTCTCTCTCTCTCTCTCTCTCTCTCTCTCTCTCTCTCTCTCTCTCTCTCTCTCTCTCTCTCTCTCTCTCTCTCTCTCTCTCTCTCTTCCTGGTGTCTCCATAACCATAACTTACTCAATATTCTCCACCCGCTCATCTCCCTCTTCACGACAACCTTCTCTCCCCCCTCTACCCTTTCTCTCCCATCTCCCTCTTCTCTCTTTCTCCTCTTCACGTTCTTCCCTGTTCCTCTTCCTCGTTCTCTGCCTCGCGTGTCTTTTTTTTTCCACGATCACCACCACTAATTCCTCTCTTCCTTTTCCTCTTCTCCGCCCTTCTCTTTCCTTCCCGCCATCTTCTCCCTTCCTCTATTCCCAATTTCTTTCACCCTTTTGTTCTATTTCCCAACCCCACCCTTTATTACCTCTCTCTCCTCTCCCATTCCTCTTCCTCCTCTCTTATTAACCCTCTACGCTCCTACACTAGCATCCTTACCTCCCCTCTCCCTTCTTTCTTCCATTTCCCCTCTTCCTTCACTCTTCCTACCTCTTTACTCTCCATTGTACCTCCTCTTTCACTAACAATCTTATCTCCTTCTACTCTCCTTCCTCTTCCCTTTCCCTATCTCTTCCTTCTCTTCCTCGTCCCCTTCCTTACGCTCCTCCCTCTCCTTCTCTTCCTCCCCTTCCTTATCCTCCTCCTTCAGTAAACCATAAAGTCCCATTCCCTGCTCTACACCCCTCCCATGTCCCCCGCCTCCTCTTCCTCCCCACCCTCTCCCACCCCTCCTGCATCTCTGCCTCCACTAACAACCTTACCTCCCCCCTCCTCCTCCCCCCCTCCCCCTCTCCTGAGTAGGACCGTAAGCCCCCCCTCCCTCCCCTCCCCGGGTAGTGTCTTGGGGAGGCGGAGACGTCGACCTGGATCTTACTCCGGTAATCCACAGGATCTCCGCCCCGGATCATGCTATTTGGCCACCCACCCGCCGCCACTACTGCCTGCCCTCCTCTGTGCACACCCTACATCCCTCCCCCCCGACCTTCATCTGTAGCAAACCACCACCACCCACCCTCTTTTTTTCCAGGCCACCCACAACAATCCACCTTCCTCAATATCATCTACCACAGCCCACCCACTTCCAATCAGTTCATCTATCCAATCTTTTATCGTCCCCACCCTCTTCTTCCATGTCACCTATCCATTCCTTCCAATGCCGTTCCCCTTCTTTTATGCCACCCACAACCGCCCACCCTCCACGATGCTACCCATAACCACTCATTCTCTTCCGTGCTATCCACCCATCTCATCCTTCACCGTCCCCACCTTCTCCTGTGTTTCTTACCACCCACCGATAAGGACTGGGTGGGTGGGGTGACTGGGTGGATGGGAAGGTTGGTGGGTGGGTTGGTAGGTGGTTGGGTTGGTAGGTGGGTGGGTGGGTTGGTGGGAGACTGGGTGGAGTCACCTCAACACGCCACCGCCCACGTGATTGATAACCCGTCCAGGATGACACCACTACCCAGACGATGAGGAGGAGGAGGAGGAGGGGAAAGATGAAGAGGAGGAAGAGAAAGAGGAGGAGGGGGAGGAGGAGAAAGAAGAGGGGGAGGAGGAGAAAGAAGAGGAGGCGGAGGAGGGGGAAGAGAAGGAAGAAGAGGAAAGAGCAGAAGGAGATGGAGGAAGAAGAAGAGAAGGAGGAGGAAAGGAAAACTTAAAAGTAAGAAAGAGGAGTAAAAAGAAGAATAAGGAGGAGGAGAGAATTAACACGGAAGGAAGGAAGGAAGGAAGGAAGGAATGATAAATAAATAAGGAAACAAGAAAACTAATGATAAACCGGAAGGGAAACTACAAATAAAGGTGAAGAAAGAGGAGATACCAAGAGAATGATAACCAGGTCGGGGGAAGACAAAAAAAATAACGAACGGGAAGATAACCAATTTACGATAACCAGCTGGGGAGAGTAAGAAGAGAATGGAGAGATAGCCAAAGATATGATAATCAGGGGAGAGACTAAAGGGAGGGATAAAGGAGGAAGATATAACAAAAAATATGATAAAGAGAGGGAATATCCAAGAACGAATGGGGAGATAGATAGCAAGTAGGGAGATAACGAATGGGGAGATAGATAGCAAGTAGGGAGATAACGAATGGGGAGATAGTAAAGGGTATAATAAACCACGAATGAGACTATAGAGAGAAGGAGATAATCAGGAAAGAGGATTAAGAACGAAAAGGGAGAGAGCAAAAGTATGATAACGAGAGGGAAGATTAAGGAGCAACGAAGGAGGAGATAAGGAAGCGATAACAAGCTAGGGAAGAGGAAGAAGGGAGAGAAAGAGAGAGCAGAAGGACGATAAGCAAGGGAGATATATTAAAGGAAAGGAGAAGAAGAAGAAGATGAAGAGAGAGAGAGAGAGAGAGAGAGAGAGAGAGAGAGAGAGAGAGAGAGAGAGAGAAATATACATAGTACTTTAGTCATATTCATACTAAGTTAAAATATCAACATTAATACACCATACTGTTCTAGTTTCCTCATACAATAACTACCCACCTATCCTGTATCCCCTAGCCTTACAGAAACAAGGGATAGGGGGCTTTTTCCCTTAAGGGTAGGGATCCGTCACTCTACATATCTTCCCTCCCACTATCCCTCCTTCTCTCCCTCCCTCATTCTCTCCCTTCTCTCCCTCCCTCATTCTCTCCCTATCCATCTCTCTCTCTCTCTATCCTTCATGCATTCAACCCCTCTCTCCCCCCAGGCTACCCCAGGGGACAAGACCACATCCCCTTCCTACCCTATCTAGTCTCCCCTCATCTTCTCCCTCGTTTCCCCTCCCCAACCTCCCTCCCCTCTCTTTTCTTCTCTTACCCCTCCCGTTTCTACCCTTCACCCCCTCCCTTCCCCTCTTAACCCCCCCTCCGTCTCCCCTCACTACTATAAAGATATTATATAGTTGTAAACACCTCCAGGACACTGACCTCCCTCCTCTGCCCTCACCCGGCAATTCCTCCCTCCCCTCCCCTCCCTCCCCTTTGTACTATCCCCTCGTAACAGAGTACTGCCCTTTCTCACCCTCCCCTCACCCCCCTATTCATAGTTTCCCTCAGGCATCAAAAAAAATCACCCCTGCTCCTTTCTCTCTGCTCTCTTCTCCTCCCTACCTTGTCACGTCTCACGTCTCCCCTTTCCTGTCTCCTCTTATAACTTTTCACCTCCTCCCCCATTCCCTCCTCATGTGCACTTGTGTTTGACACACCTGCTGACCTGACACACCTGGTGACCTGGCACACCTGCCACACCTGCTGAGAGATAGTGACTAAAACAGCAGACTTCTCCCCCCTACCCTCATCCCCCACCCCCTGTTCCCATCCTCCTCCCCAGCCTCCAGACCATCTTCTACATCCTCCACCCCTCTGTCCCCATCTCCACCCCCCCCACTCCTCCATCTCCCATCCACCCCCCACCTCCCCATCTCAGTCTGGCATGGGGAGGCGCAGGAGTCTCAACGCTGCTGTAAATCTCGGTTTAACTGTTCCCTGAGGTACACGCCTCCTCTGGCTCAACCTCTGCACGCCCACGCCTCATCATTCCACGCCAACGCCTCATTATTCCATGCCTACTCCTCATTCTTACACGCCTACTCCTCATTCTTACACGCCTACTCCTCATTCTTACACGCCTACTCCTCATTCTTACACGCCTACGCCTCATTCTTACACGCCTACTCCTCATTCTTACACGCCTACTCCTCATTCTTACACGCCTACTCCTCATTCTTACACGCCTACTCCTCATTCTTACACGCCTACTCCTCATTCTTACACGCCTCCGCCTCAATCATTCATGTACATCCAGCAAACTCACTCACCCACTCATTCGAACACAGACAGACAGACAGACAGACAAGGGGTGGGGAGACAGATAGACAGACTCAAGACACAGACAGATATATAGACAGTCACCTCTGGCACTCTCCTGATGGACGTGGCACTGTCCTATCTTAGACGTGGCACCATAAGACATACAGACATTCAGCTGAGTTACCAGAAAGATCTATTTTTTTTTATCTGGTACAATAAACTTTATTTGTCATACTGAGCAATTCTCTGAGTGTTGTATTAACTGTATGATTTATTGTACTGTATTTCCAGGTTGTATTAATAAATTTACATCTTCGTTAAACCCCATAATTAATCTTTACCTTAACAACCACCCCCCCCCCATTATCCCATTAAATTAATCTTATAATAACCCATTGACCCACATCATGACACCCCTATTAACACCCTACCATTATCATCATCTATCTTAACCCCATCCCCCCTTCCCCCCCATGATTCCAGTAGCCACCCATTTAATACACCCATTATATCCCCCATGACCATTATAAACTGTCCTGTCTTCACGTTAACCTACGAACTGTCATTGGCCCCCCAACCCCCCATCCCCCCCATAAAAAAGATGGAGGACCCAGAGGAAGAACTTAGAACTGGACGGCAAGGTGACAGAATCATTCTCTATCTCCTTCTCTCTCCACCTACCTCCTTCTCTCCCTCCCACCTACCTCCTTCTCTCCCTCCCACCTACCTCCTTCTCTCCCTCCCACCTACACAATTATGGGATGTCCTCCACCAGGTAAAAGATGGGACAGTCCCCATTACTCCTCATCCCTATTTATTTTCTCGTTACTCCCAACTCCCATTTACTTCCTCATTATTACCCATTCCCTTCTATTCCCCCATTACTCCTCACTCTCTAATAGGAAGAAGGACATAACACACAAGACGATCATGAGGGACGGAAGGAAGGGACGGAAGGAGGAACGGAAGGGACGGACGGGACGGAAGGGGTGGAGAACGGAAGGACGAAAGGAAGGACGGAGGACAGAAGGGAACCCAAGGAGGAACGGAAGGACGAAGAGACGGACGGATGGAAGGACGGAGGCCTGAGAACGGAGGAACGGAAGGACGAAGACGGACGGAAGGAGGAACGGAAGGGACGAAAGGAAGGACGGAGGGACGAAGGAACGAAGGAACGGAAGGACGAAGAGACGGACGGATGGAAGGACGGAAGGACGCAAGGAGAGAAACACCCCCCTTCCCTTCCCTTCCCCCCATCCAGCCCCCACAAACCCTCCCAGTCCCTCCCCCCTCACCCCCCCTACACACCTGGTCCATTCCTAGCGGCCAGATTTTCGTGGGTGTGGGCGTGTGGGCGTGTGGGCGTGTGGGCGGCGGGTAGGAGATGGCTTGTTGGTGTTCGCCAGGGGGGTGGGGGCAGATAGTGACTTGGGATTAGCAACCTCTGGTCTTCCTCACACCATTACCCGCGCCTTCCTCTGGGTTCCCCGCGCCATCCCACGCCACCCCACGCCTTTTTCCTAAGCTACCACGCCTCTTGCTCTCACCTTATCATCTTCTTCTCTCTCTCTTAACCACAATCTCGTTATAATCCATATTCTCCTTCTCCTTCTCCTCCTCCTTCTTCTTCTTCTCTCCTCTTTCTCTTTTCTTCCACCTCCTTCTCCTCCACTTCCTCCCTCATCCCCTCCTCTTCCTCCTCCTTCCCCCTCTCACACACCTCCTCCTGACCATGCTATTCCTTTATACATACATACATACATACATACATACATACATACATACATACATACATACATACATACATACATACATGCATACATACATACATACATACATACTGCCGCATCCTCCTGAGACTGTCTTAATGAATGACTGTCTAGAGAAGAAGATTAACTGTATATATGAGTTGTCTGTCAGCCTAAAGATGTGACTGTCTAAGCAAGGTGACAGTCGAAAACAGTCTAAACGAGTGACTGTCTGAAAGAGTGACTGTCTAAAAGGACATGTCTATTTAAAGAGACTGAGAGACTGTCTAAAAGCCCTGACAGACTGGCGACATGAGCTGACTGTTGACTGGTGATGACTGTCGGAAGCCCTCCCCCCCGACTCGCCACTCTCAGCTCAAGGTTTTATGTTAGGATTCTTAAAGTCGTCCGCTCGGTAAGGTAAGGGGGGAGAGACCTAAGGGATTCTAAGGGGGAGGTAATTCTAAGGGGTAAGAAAGAGGGTTCTAAGGGATAAGGGGAGGAGTTCTAAGGGATAAGGAGAGGAGGAAATGGGTTCTAAGGGGTAAGGGGGAGGAGATGGGTTCTAAAAGGTAAGGGGGAACCTAAGGGGTAGGGGGAAGAGGAGAGGAGTTCTAAGGGGTAAAGGGGAGGGAGAGACGTTCTAAGCTGTATCTCCACCTGTAGCTGTACCTTCACCTTTACCTTCACCTGTACCCCACACCTGTACACCTGCCAACAACTGTACCCACACCTGTACCCCCACACCACACCCACAACTGTGCCACACCTCACCCACACCTGTACCCCACACCCACACCTGTACCCACACCTCCACCCACACCTGTACCCACACCTCCACCCACAACCTTTACCCCACACCTGCACCCACACCTCCACCCACACCTGTACCCACACCCGTACCCACACCTGTTTGTCAATTACTACTACAGCAAAATACAACAAAATACACAGAGGCGGTGGTGTATTAGTGGGGGGCTGAACCACTACATTCCAGGGCCTCACACAAGCTCTGGTTCAATTTAAATGGACACGAGTTGTTTTAGTCAAGAGATAATCTGTAATCTGTAATGTAATCGCTAGGTGAGTTTACTGCTCTCTCTCTCTCTCTCTTTTAGCTGTCTTCTTTCTCTCCCTTTCTTTTCATTATCTTTTCTTCTATCTCTCTTCTATATCTTTCAACTCTCTCTCTTTTCATATATCACTTTCGCTCTCTCTGTCTCTATTACATTCTCTTGATTTCTTTCCTCACAC
>NW_024746036.1:67500-187500 GCF_018991925.1 Homarus americanus
TCCGAGAAAAGTTTTAAAAAATTCGTAAAAAGAAACGTAGTGATTTTTTTTATACACAAACAAAATTATCTGAGAGAAAATAGAAATATGTGATTTTTTTTTTCTCTCTCTCTCTCTCTCTCTCTCTCTCTCTCTCTCTCTCTCGAAAGAAAAAGTGTTCGGTAAATATTATTAAAAAATAATACAGAAATAAAGTTAGTAAATGCTGAACAGTTTGTCTCTCTCTCTCACTGACACTCTCTCTGTTTCTCTCTCTCACTGACACTCTCTCTGTTTCTCTCTCTCTCTCACTAACACACTTTCTCTCTCTCACTAGCACACACTCTCTTTCTCTCATCAATATACTCTCTCTTTCTCTCTCTCACTAACACACTCTCTTTTTCTCCCCTTCTCTCTCTCTCTCTCTCTCTCTCTCTCTCTCTCTCTCTCTCTCTCTCTCTCTCTCTCTCTCTCTCATTTACCTATTTTCTCTCCTTGTCCCAGCTTCTCTGCTCATCACCCCTCTCCTCTTTCCCCTCTCTCATTACCTCCCTCTCTTCCCCTCCAAGGCATCACAACACTGCCAACCTCAGTTCATCATTTCTGTTTACCTTTGTGTTTACCCGAGTCTTTTAGCTTTGTGTTTACCTGTTTCTACCTGTCTTTTAGCTTTGCATTTACCTGTGTCTATTAGTTTCGTGTTTACCTGTGTCTTTTAGCTTTGTGTTTACCTGTTTCTACCTGTCTTTTAGCTTTGCATTTACCTGTGTGTCTACCTGTGTGTTTTAGCTTCATGTTTACCTCAGTGGCCCAGCAGTGTTTAGCTGTGAGCGAGGTCATACCGTGACAGGTGGCCTCCAGGGTTATGTTATAATAATGACTTTCTTTACCCCAGGCTGATGACAACTAACTCTTATTATATTGTATTAATCTAACTGTATAGTGTATGTATGTATGTATGTATGTCGTATCTGTGTGTGTGTGTGTCTGTGTGTGTGTGCGGCCAGGATCAATTTCCCCGTGTTGGTGGTAATTTGTGGTTGTTAGGGTCAGTGTAACGAGGTGGTTTTCACTCCTCTGGTCTGATTCTCTCAAGTTAGTGACGACGACCTGCCTGCCATCTGCATACACGCACACATGTACGCTCTACACACATAAATATGAATACATACACACATCTCAATAACACACACACACACACACACACACACACACACACACACACACACACACCTCACCCACACTTCCCCTCTCCCAAACCCCCCTTCTCCATCACACCTCCTCCCCCTCACCCCACACTTCTCTCCATCACCCTCCTCCCCAGACACTTCCCTCCCCAACACCCCTCCCCCCACCCCTATCCATCACCCACCACACCCCCTCCCAACACCTCCCCCCACACACCCCCTCTCATCACCTCCACACCCTCTCCTGTACCCCCTTGCCCCTCCCACCCCTTTTGCCCTCGAGTTAGTGTTACCCCCCTCCCCACCCCCCACAAAGTTATCGACAAATCTAGTGTGTTCAACTTGGTCTCGAAAAGATGTTACTACATGATTGTGGTCGGAAACTAATCTTAAGTTGAAATTCCAGGGAAGGTTTTGGGGGTGAAGGCATTACTGTTCCGGTTAACTTTATCTCTCCATTCTTCTCCCTTACTTTACTTATTCTCCCTTCCTTCCTTCCTTCTTTCTTCTCCTTTCCTCTACTTATTCTCCCTTTATCTGTCTTGCTTTACTTACTCTCTTTTTCTTCCTCCTTCCTCTACTTTGTCTCCTTTCTACTTCTCCCTTCCTTTCTTCCTTTCTCCCTTCCATTCTTCCTCTCCCTCCCTTCTTCCTTTCATTTTTCTCTACATTTTCCCTCCTTTCTCCTTCTCTCCCTTCTCCTCCCTCCCTTCTTCCTCGCCTTCCTTACCTTTCTCCATGGTTAACTTTCTCTCACCCTCTTCCATCTCTCTCCTGTAACATCCCGACTATTTATCCTTCCCTTTTCTCTCCCTCCTCCTTTCCTGTCCTCCTTCCTCTCACTACCATAGCTCATTTTTAATCTCTATTCCTTTTCTACCTTTCTTGACCCGTCTCCCCGTCCTTCTCTCCTCTCTTTTTACCTATTCTTCAACCCCGTCTACTTTATCCTCTTTCCCCCTTCCCCCCTTCTCTCTTACTCTGTTCCTTCTCCTTTCCTTCTCTCCCTTTCCTCCTTTTTTATTCCCCTCTCTCAGTCTTTCTCATATTCCCCCTCCTCCCCTCATCCACCACTCTCCCTTTCCCTCTCTTCCTTTTCTCCTCTCAGTCTTCCTCACCTTTCCCTCTCCCTCCCTCCCTCTCTCCCTCTCCCTCCTCTCTCCCTCTCTGCCTTCACGAATAATCTCCATTGTGATCCGACATAATATTTTGGTTATATTTTTTAGTTCATGTTGTTGTCTGTGTGTGTGAATGTTTTACCCCCTAAGAGAGCAGTCAGGTGAGGAGAACCTTTTATAGTGAGAGTCTTGTTTAGCTGAGGGAATGTTGGGAGGTGTGTGTGTGGAGGGGAGAGGAATGGGAGATGGGAGGAGAGGACGGGGAGGGGAGGGGAGAGAAATACCCAAAGGCGATATTCACCTCCAAGTACTTTATATCTGAGGGATAAACTTAACCCTTATACTACAACATGGTGACCCCCTCTCTCTCACCCCCTCCCCCCTCCTCACCCCTCCCTCAGGCTACCAACATGGCGCTGCAGCTTCTTCTTCTTCTTCTTAATACACCCGCTGTTGGAGAAAGTTCCCCTCACCATAAGACATCACTACCCTGAAGGCTCCTCTGTGTACAAGGGAATGGCTTCTCTGAGACGTTGTTCCCCCTCCCTCCCTCTCCCTCCAGCTGGTGTTTGGAGAGAGAGAGAGAGAGAGAGAGAGAGAGAGAGAGAGAGAGAGAGAGAGAGAGACTACAGGGAAGGAACTGGCCCATACAATGCCACTCAGAGTCTGGAGTTCTCAACACAGATGGTACATAAACGATGCTGGTTCATGATAAGACTTCATACACTGCTGGCGGCGGTTCCTCTAGTCTACAAGATGTCTCTGCATTTTTTTTTTAGGCTGTGTATATGCAAAGTGGATATCCCAAAAATGCTGTTGTATTTACCCCCACTATGTTGTGTAAGAGGATGCTGTGTAAATGACTTATCATGCTTTGTAAATAATCTACCATGATGTGTAAATGACCTACCAAGCAGTGTAAATGACCTATCATGCTTTGTAAATGACCCACCATGGTTTGTAAATGACCCACCAAGCAGTGTAAATGACCCACTAAGCTGTGTTAAATGGCGCTGTATTCCGTGTAGATTACAGGTGAGACAAATGACACCGATTCCCAAACCCAGCCCGACCAAATCCGAATAAATATTGAATTCAAGCGGATTTGGATAGAAGATCGTCAGCAGAGTGTTCGGATCGAGTTCGGTTCAGATCGGGTTCGTTTCAGATCGTGGTTCGGTTCAGCTCAGGTTCGGTTCGGATCGGGGTCGGTTTGGATTGGGTTCGCTTCTGATCGGGTTCGGTTCAGATCGTAGTTCGGTTCAGCTCAGATTCGGTTCGGATCGGGGTCGGTTTGGATTGGGTTCGCTTCTGATCGGGTTCGGTTCGGATTAAAAAGTGTGATCATCTAGGATTCGAATCACTACAGACACAGAGACTTGGGGAGTATTCTCTTCGAGTCAGAGGTGGGGAGAAGGGAGGAAGGGAGTAGAGTAGGATGGGAACAAAGGGGATGGAATAGAAATAGAAAATGGGGAAGGAAATGTAGGAGAGAGAGAGAGAGAGAGAGATACACTACTGAAATAACAATATGAAACAGAGGAAGAGAAAGGACGTGAAAAAAAACTCAGCAGGGGTGACAGGAGAGAAGAGGATGGGTGAGGAAACAGAGAGGGAGGAAGAAGAGGAGGGAGATTGGAAGAGGAGAAAGGAAGAAGAGGAAGGAAGAGGAGGAGGAAGAATAACACTACTGCTGTTAGTTTTCATGGCATACATATAAAACAAACAAATAAACACACACACACACACACACACACACACACACACACACACACACATATATACACACACGAGGAGAAAGTTCCACGTCTTACACACAGCTACAATTGACAGTTATCGACCAGGCACACGCACGCACACGCACACAAACACACACACACACACACACACACACACACACACACACACACACACACACACACACACACACACTGTACATATGTTCGCTCGTGTGTGTGTGTGTGTGTGTATGTGTGTGTGTGTGTGTGTGTGTAAATCCCACATCACAATCATCCTCCTTCCCTTATATAACCCTGTTTCAACCTAACCTAACCTAACCTAACCCTAACCAAGCCTAACCAACCTTAACCAAACCCTATAACCTAACCTAACCTGACCTTACCTAACCCTAACTTCTTCTTAAATCCTCTCACTTCTTACAACATACCAAGATAACATACACACAAAAAACCTTCCCTCACCTCCCCCTCCCCCTTCCCTACCCCACCCCACTCCACCCCTCTCCTCACCTCCCTACCCCACCCCTCCCCCTCCCTCACCCCCCTACCCCCCCACTCCACCCCTCCTTCCCTCCCCTACCCCACCCTCCAACCCCCCTTCCCTCCTCCTCCCACCTCCCTACCCCACCCCCTCCCACCTCCCCTCACCTCCCCTACCCCCACCCCCCTCCCACCCCTTCCCCCTCCCCCCAAAACACGCAGTGACTGGTAGATACTCAAACCTAGATTCCAATTGCAGGTCGCCGGCAACACACTCGCTTATGTTTACAATTTTTCCCGAGCAACAACAGGCAAGGGATGGAAGAGAGGATTAAAACACCGTGGAAATAAC
This sequence comes from Homarus americanus, assembly GCF_018991925.1. Lineage (NCBI taxonomy): Eukaryota > Metazoa > Arthropoda > Malacostraca > Decapoda > Nephropidae > Homarus > Homarus americanus. Next base: position 72,356 of record NW_024746036.1, read on the forward strand.
AGAGCGTTGTGTGTTGATTTTCCTCTATGTTAACTACGCTAGCCCGAACAAAATGCTGCCACTCGATTGGTAAAGGGGGGTTTTGACACCAATGTTTACACAAGACCGTTCCCTCAATTCTGTTGCGGTTATAGAGTTGTATGTATGTGTATGTGTGTGTGTGTGTGTGTGTGTGTGTGTGTACTAGAAATTCCACAGATACACGCACACTCCTGGGCTTCCCCACCCCCTCCCCCCGCCACACAAAAAAAAAAACAAAAACAACAACAACAACGAGACAAACAACATTACAAAACACTCCTGTAAAACCGACCTCTATTAAATATAGCTCCTGAGATTAAGCTAAACGATATATAAGCATTATATTAGCCCACCTCACACACACACACACACACACACACACACACAGGGAGGTAGCAGAGACCCATCACACTAATTTATGCCTACAGGTGAGACACAAAACAATGCCACAATTTTTTTTTTTTTTTATGGACAAATAAGAAAATAAATAAATAAATAAATAAATAAATAAATAAAGAAAGAAAGAAAGAAAGAAAGAAAGAAAGAAAGAAAGAAAGAAAGAAAGAAAGAAAGAAAGAAAGAATAACAAGAAGGAAGCATAAACGAATAAACGAAGAAAATATAAAACTACTAGAAAAAAAAGCAATCAATGTCATTGTTAGGTTAGGTTAGGTTTAATTACCTTAGCACTCACTTGACCTGACCTTACTGATGGATGTTTCCTACGTTTGAGGGAAGTTAACTATTTGTGTGTTTTTTTCCCCCTAGTTCTCCTTAACCTCTCTATTTCTTACTTCTTGTTTATTCTCTTGTTTGCTTTAAATACGATGTAAACAGTGATTTTTTCTTCTACGCCTCAAAATAATCATTGAATGTAAACACCAATGGGAAGATGTGATTGGTTAGAAGTTGATTTTTATTGGTCACTGTGGTAGAGTAAAAGTAATTTATGAAGTTAAAGGAGGAAGCTGTGATAGTGATTTATTGTGGGTGTACCAGAGAGGGTGTGGTTGGGGTGAGGGTGTGGTAGGGGTTAGGGTGTGTTGGAGAGGGTGTGTTAGGGGTTAAGGGTGTGGTAGAGAGGGTGTGGTTGGGGTTAGGGTGTGGTAGGGGTTAGGGTGTGGTTGGGGGTGAGGATGTGGATGGAGAGGTGTGGTTGGGGTGAGGTGTGGTGGAGAGGGGTGTGGCTGGGAGTGAGGATGTGGATGGAGGTGTGTGGGAGATTGACCAGGGGAGCGTGGTGGAGGGGTGTGGTAGGGGGTTGGGAGTGTTGTGGAGAGGGGGTATGGTTGGGGTGTGAGAGGGTGTGGTGGAGAGGGCATGGTTGGGGTGAGGGTGTGGTGGAGAGTCAGGGTGTGGTGCAGACGGCTTACTATAAAGGGTGTGTCGGAGAGAGTGTATAAAGGGGGGGTGTGAATGGGGTTATACAGGGTGTGGCAAGAGACAGGGGTGTGACAAAGAGAGGTGTATCTAAACAGGTATTGGGAAAAATAGGGTGTAGTTAATCAATACGTCACCCTATAATACATCAGCCTACACCCCACCACACCCCACACCCCACCTACACACCCCACCACACCCCACCCACACCACACCCCACTACACCCCACCCACCCAACACCCCACTCAGCACCCACCTACACCCCACCCCACCCAGCACCCCTACACCCCACTACACCCCACCCAACACCCTACCTACACCCAACTCCCTGAATAAAACTCTGCCAACATTTCGTTCACAGGACACAAGTTTATCATCGGCCCGCGGGAACTGATCGCTGCTGTTTCCGAACACAAGCGAAAATCCGGAAATCAGAAGAGAATTAAAAAGTAAGTGAAGCGGATATAGCTACCAGAGTTTGGCGTGGAGCGGCCAAATAATCCGTGAGGGGGAGGGGGAAGGAGGGAGGGGGGAGGGAGGGGGAGGGAGTCTATACACCACACACCCGCCGACAAAACTGTGGCCTCCTGGCAGAGACCTTTAAACTACCACCCAGTCTGGTCGTCCCTCCCTCCCCTCCTCCCCGCCAAGTACCTGCTAGACCCCCCAGTGAAGTACCTGGCCGCCACCTAGTAAGAGGGAGGAAGGGTTCTCACGTTCCTGGTGGCAGTAAAGAACCTGATTGTTGTCTAAGAATTTGACAGACAATAAGAGAATGATTCTCAAAACTCACTCCATATATATATATATATATATATATATATATATATATATATATATATATATATATATATATATATATATATATATATATATATATATATATATATATATATATATATATAAAGAGGAGCGTTCTCAATTTTTTTTCTGTGAACAATAAAGACTTTCATGTTTCTCAGGGTCTTGCTGGAGTTCTTAAAACACGCTGGCAAAGACCTGACAGGCAGCTACCTAATGAGAGGAAAGTTCTTAAAAGTTCTTTCAGAGAATAATTAGACACTGCGTCTCGTAATGTCAAGCTCTTGGTGAAGTTCCCCCCAAAAATGGTGGCAGGTATTTGGACACACCTTGTAATGAGAGAAGAGATCTTACAAGTTCTGCCTGAATAAGAGAGAAAGTGTCGCGTTCATTTAAGTTCTCAGTATCAACAAGAACATGACCACTACCCAACAGTGAGGCGGAAAAGTTCTTAAAAAGTTCTCTCTGTGAATAACTGGGATGAGTTCTTGGTGGAATGACAGAGAGACAGAGGAGGGAGGGAGTGACGGAGAGACAGAGGAGGGAGGGGGTGACGGAGAGACAGAGGCGGGAGGGAGTGACGGAGAGACAGAGGAGGGAGGGAGTGACGGAGAGACAGAGGAGGGAGGGAGTGACGGAGAGACAGAGGGAGGGAGGAGGATGGAGAGACAGAGGAGGGAGGGGGTGAGGAGAGGGAGAGAGGGAGGATGGAGAGACTGAGGAGGGAGGAGTGAGGGAGACAGAGAGGAGGGAGGGGAGTGGATGTGGAGACAGAGGGGAGGGAGGGAGGACGGAGAGACAGAGGAGAGGGAGGGGAGGATGAGAGACAGAGGAGGGAGGGAGGACGGAGAGACAGAGGAGGGAGGGGAGGACGGAGAGACAGAGGAGGGGAGGGGAGGATGGAGAGACAGAGGAGGGAGGGAGGGAGAGACGGAGAGACAGAGAGGGGGGGAGGGAGGGAGGACGGAGAGACAGAGGAGGGAGGGAGGGATGGGAGACAGACGGAGAAACAGAGGAGGGAGGGGTGGGAGACTGGAGGAGGGAGGGGGACGGAGACAGAGGAGGGAGGGAGTGAGAGAGACAGAGGAGGGAGGGAGGACGGAGAAAACAGAGGAGGGAGGGGGGTGATGGAGAGACTGAGGAGGAGGGGAGGTGACGGGAGATTGACAGGGAGGGAGGGAGAGACGGAGAGACAGAGGGGGAGGGAGGACGGAGAGACAGGAGGAGGGAGGGGGTGGGAGAGACGGAGACAGAGGAGGAGGGGAGGGAGGGGAGACAGAGGAGGAGGGGAGGGGAGGATGAGACAGAGGAGGGAGGAGGACGGAGAGACAGAGGAGAGAGGAAGTGACAGAGTGACAGAGGAAGGAATGAGTGACAGGGAGACAAGGAAGGATGGAGTGACAGGGAGGACAGAAACAGAAGCGGTGGGAACATAATGGTCAGGATGTGTGTGTGTGTGTGTGTGTGTGTGTGTGTGTGTGTGTGTGTGTGTGTGTGTGTGTGTGTGTGTGTGTGTGTGTGTGTTTTGTATATATGTGTGTGAATGACGAGTAAACATCATTTGCCACACGCTTGACAGCACACACACACACACACACACACACACACACACACACACACACACACACACACACACACACACACACACACACACTAACTTATGGAGCCGATTTTGACAATTGTATCGTGTAATTGTAGCGACGGACGCTTAATCGAGCCATCTGTTAAAACGGTCTCGCCTGAACACGGCCATTTAAGACCTGGCCCGGAATGATGCTGGCGCCGTTACTATTGACGAGAGGCTACCTGTGATTCCCTAACCTAATACTACCTAAACTGACTGAGAAATACCTGTGAAATACGGGTGGTAATGGTGTGTGTGTGTGTGTGTGTGTGTGAGGAAATACAAACTGGGGGATAATTAAGGTGTATATGTGATTGGAAATACCATGGAAATAAGGAACTATAGCCAGCAAACAGAGGGAAATATACCACGGAAATGTACATCACATCGAGGGAGAGGGTGGAAATGCAATGAACATACAGAGATACAAACGGACTGAATCAGGTTTGTGTATGTTTGGAAAATAAAGTACTATGGCGAATCGAATTTTACATCAAGGAATACAACATACTCTGAAAATACTGTCACACACACACACACACACACACACACACACACACACACGAGGGCGCGCGCGCACACACACACTACCTGGGGGATTAATGGGCGGTTGCTTTGTGTGAAAAATCTTTGTTCCTGTTTCTCCTTCATTTCCTTACCCTCTTCTTCTCTACTTTCTTTCCTTCCAACCTTCCTTCCTTCCTCACTTCTCTTTCTTCTTCTCTCCCTCCCTCTCTCCCTCACTCTCTCCACCACCACAGTATCAGCTACGTAGAACTTTTTTCCCCTCCCTCACTCCTCACCATTTCTAACCATAGCTCGGGAAACTTTTTTATTTATCTCTAAAACTTTCCTCTGTTGCTGTCATCTTTCCCTCACGTGAACGAGTGTTGTGGGAATTTTCGGAATTTGGTTTGAGGGAATCTTTTTTTTTTTTCAGTGATAAAAGTTCCAATTGGTTTAGTCTACCTATTCATAAATTGGGAACTTTTTCTTTGAACTTTCTGTTTGTTATTTATATCATCTTTATTTACTCATGTGAACTTACTGAAAATTATTTATGGTTGCTGGAACTTTTTTTTTTTCAAGTGTTAAAGTTCCACTGGGTGTGATTTATCTATCCATAGCTCTGGAACTTGTTGAGAAAATATTCTAAACTTATTTCAAACTCCTGGAACTTTTTATTCTCTTTTAATCATAATTCAGTTCTAGTGAAAGTTCCATTCTTGTTCGTGGTCCTAAAACTTTGTATTTTCCTCTACTCATTAAGTTCAAGTTGGTACGTTTTATCAATAGATGTGAAAGGTTCTAAGTCTGTTTGTAATTTAAAACTTTTTATTGAATTTTAGTAATGATACTTAATGTTATTTAAAAGAGACAGTTAGGTAAGGTAAGGTAAGGTAAGGTAAGGTAAGGTAAGGTAAGGTAAGGTTAAGTTAGGTAAGGTAAGGTAAGGTAAGGTAAGGTTAGGTTAGGTTCCAAATTGAACTTCAGAATAAAAAATAGAATGGGATGCCTGAAATCTGGTCTTGTTCTCCTGAAGTTCATGGACGTGTAACCGGTCTGGCTGAAACGTGTCCTGAAGTTAAAGAGAACAACGGAAGGTCCCTGAAATAAGATCCCTTACTACCTTCCATTTAAGGACACTGACGTCCTTTTTAGGTAATTTTTAAGGGTTTAGTGTACTTGTTTTTTTGTTTTTTTAGATTTAAGGTATGGTTGGTCCCCTTAAAAAGAGTCAGACTTAGGCCTCCCATTTAAGGTAATAATTCAGATTTAAGGGCCCCTTCGTGATTTCAGGGCCCCATCGTGATTTCAGGGCCCCCTCGTAATTTCAGGGCCCCCTCGTGATTTAAGGGCCCCATCGTGATTTCAGGGCCCCATCGTGATTTCAGGGTCCCCTCGTGATTTAAGGGCCCCATCGTGTTTTCAGGGCCCCATCGTTATTTCAGGGCCCCATCGTGATTTCAGGGCCCTCATGATTTCAGGGCCCTATCAGATTTCAGGGCCCTCAGATTTCAGGGCCCTCAGATTTATATGGCCCCATCGTGATTTAGGCCCCATCAGATTTCAGGGCCTCGCAGTAATTTCAGGGCCCCTCGAGGATTTCAGGGCCCCCCATCGTGATTAAGGCCCCATCGTGTTTTCAAGGGCCCCATCATGATTTCAGGGCCTGTACTTCAGGGCCTCATGATTTGTGGGCCCTATCGTGATTTGTATTCCTCGTGATTTAAGGGTCTTATCAGATTTAGGCCCCTATGTTGATTTCAGGCCCCCTCACTCTCTAGGCCCCCTCATGATTTCAGGGCCCCCATCGTGATTTCAGGGCCCCATCGTGATTTCAGGGCCCCATCGTGATTTCAGGGCCCCCTCGTAATTTCAGGGCCCCCTCATGATTTCAGGGGCCCCCCTCGCCTCGTCCCCTTTAAGGTATGTGAGGACTTGAGGGTAGGCAGAGTCGTCCGCTTTAAGTAATGGTGAGGGAGTGAGCCGTGCTACATCGATATAGGAATGGTTGTATAATCCCCTGCCTGACTTCTCCATCCTGGTGCAACTTAGCTCCCCCTCCCTCACCTCCCTCACCTCCCTCCCTTTCTATATTCTCCCTCTTCCTACCCTCCCCTCCCTCCTTCCTTCCCCTCGTTCTACCTTCCGTTCCTGCCCCCCTTCCTTCCCTTCATCCCTCCTTTTCTACCATCCCAACCTCCCTCCTTTCCTTCCTTCCCTGGACCCTCTCTCCACTCTCCTTCCTACCTTCCCTATTTCTCTCTCTCCCTTCATTCTCTCTCGCTCCCTCCCTCCTGTTAATATACCTTTCTCCTTCTTCCCTTCCTCCTATTCTCTCTTCATTCTCCTCTCCCTTCATCCACTTCTCCTTCTAATTGCTCTTCTCACTTCCTTCCGTCTTTCTTTCTCCTTCATTTTGTTCTCTTCCTCCCGCCTCTCTTCCTTTCCCTCGTTCCCTCTCCCTCTTGTCACCCTCCTTCCTCTTTTCTTACCTCTCCTATCTCCCCTTCTTCTCTTCCCGGTCTCTCTCCCCTCCGGCTATATCTTCTCATCTCTCTACTCCTCCTTCCTTTACCCTTTATCTCCTTCCTCTCTACCTTCAGAGTCCCTTTTCCTCATCCCCTTGCTCTTCTCCTCCCCTTTCCCACCCTTTCTCATCTCCTCCCCTCCCTCAACCTCCTCTTCTCCTTCATTATCTATTCTCTCCTCCTCCTCTCCCTCCATCCTCTCCTCATACCCCTAACCACTCCTTCTCCTCCATCCTTCATTCCCACTCTCCCTACTTTTACTCCTCTCTTTCTAATCCCTCTCATCACCTTTCTACACCTATCCTACAATTTCTCTCCCCATACTCTGTAGAGGGAGAATACAAACCACCCCATCACACACCCCTACCGATAACCCCTTCCCCATAAACCCCCTTCCCTATCATCTCACGAGAGGACCCACCCCCCCCACAAGCAGTAGACGCACCTCGTTTTTCTTGTTGTTGTTGTTGTTGTTGTTGTATACTTTAAACGATATTCAAAAAGGAACAATTTTATAGGCACAGACCTCAGGCGTTCCCCGGCTCACTCAGATAATGGGATTTCACTTGCAATCGCCAATGTGTCGAGGGGAGGAAACGGGAGGAACTGCGCTACAGGTTGGCTCTGAGGTCTTTTAGCTATCAGGTCCTCCCTCTTGGTGAGGGGGGTGGGGGGAGGAGGAAGTGACGGAGGAGAAGGAGGGGGGGTGAGTAGGAGGTGGGGGGGGTGGAGAGGTGGGGGTGAGGGGACGTGGTGAGGGTAAGGAGGGGAAGGGGTGAAGGGAGGGGAGAGAGGAAGGAAAGGGAATTAGATCTCTTGAGGTGTTCTGTTAGTAAGCTGTTAATAGTTGTTTTTAGGTTCAAATTTTCTTGGATTTTAATGACGTATTTTTTATAGGCATTTAAGGTTCTATTTAAGGGTTCAAATTGTTCTCTTTCACCCTTAAATGTTATTATGGACGTTCCTTTAGGGTTTTAGTTTTATCATTTGAGGTTCCTTTTAACTGTTGTGAAATATATATAAAGTAAATGAAAGAGGAATAAGAAGAATAGGAGAGTAAGAGAGGGATAATAATGGATAGAAGATATAGTAATGAGAGAGAGAGAGAGAGAGAGAGAGAGAGAGAGAGAGAGAGAGAGAGAGAGAGAGAGAGAGAGAGAGAGAGAGAGAGAGATTGAAGTGGGAAGAACAGCAGAATGAGAGAGTAGATGTGAATGAGAGAGATGGATGAGAGGGAGTTTAATATGGATGATTAAAGGGCCAGGGGTGGATGAGAGGGGTGTTTATGTGGATGAGTGTATGAACATGTACAATGATAGAAGTGGATGAGAGGAATGTGCACATGGATGAGTGGATAGGAGAAATGGATAAGACGTAATTTATGGTGAATGAGGATAAAAAGATAAATGAGAAGAAGGATAGAGATGGATAGATGGATAAGAATAAACTAAAAAAAACACTGACAATAGGATGAGTGAAACAGACTGAATAAAAAAAAAACGAAAAACAAAAACAAAATAGTTAACAAAATAACGATAACTTCTGGTATGCAAATTAGTTTATCATACATAGAAGGGAAAGGAAATAAACCTGAACGATAACTAAAGGAATTGAAATAAAAAAAAAAGATAACGAAGAGATAACGATAGAATAACAGACTCGTTAACATAAGAACATAAAAAAATTAATCTAATGTTTACAAATAAGTGAATGTTTACAGAATCAATGAATATTTACAATGCATCTAACGTGTATAATAGGTTAACTGGTTGTATAATATGTTAATAGAAAATTCGTAATAGCGCTAGTAATAGGGTATGGTACTAGTTAATAGATGATGATAATGGGCTAGGAAATGGGCTGTGGAAGTGCTGTAGTAGGTGGATAGGACTAGTTAGGTTAGGTTAGGTTAGGTTAGGTTAGGTGTCAGGAACGTAGATAATCGTTTGATGAGGAAAATGGTTCAAGTGAATGTTAATGTGAAGAGAGAGAGAGAGAGAGAGAGAGAGAGAGAGAGAGAGAGAGAGAGAGAGAGAGAGAGAGAGAGAGATAGAGAGAGAGAGAGAGAGAGAGAGAGAGGTACACAATTCATTTACAGACCAGCAAAAAGAATATTTCCAGCAAGGGTAAACAAAACGACGTGAGGTGAGGTGAGGTGAGGTGAGGTGAGGTGAGGCTAGAGCTGCTGTGACGTCTGGTTGGATGAAGTGAGGTAAGGTGACGTAACGTAAGGTGAGGTAAAGGGCAAGGTAGATGAATTTAGGTGAGGGGAGGTGATGTAAGGTGAGTCGAGGTGAGGGGAGAGATGAAGTGGTGAGGTGAAAAGGGGAGTGCAGGGTACAGATCAGACCAGACCAATCTATTGTGTGTGTGTGTGTGTGTGTGTGTGTGTGTGTGTGTGTGTGTGTGGCTACAGGAGAACGCTAAGGGTGAGTTATATTGATAGTATAACCATTGACAACAACGAGAGAAATACACACACACACACACACACACACACACACACACACACACACACACACACACACACACACACACACACACACACACACACACACACAGGGTTTCTGTGTACGTGATATATATATTAATGTGTTTGCATGAAGGTGTGTTTGAATGCATGTAAACGCCTACATGCTTGTGGAGGAGGACATGTGGGAGGAGAGATAAAGGTGTCAGGGAGAGAGACGGAGTAAAAAGTGAGGTGTTGGTGACAGACTCTGATACCTACCTACACTCTTGACGATATATTGTTAATAAAAGTTATCAAGAAATATTTATAACCATAGCAGCAAAAACAATAACAATAATAATAAAAGAAGGATAATGAGAGAGAGAAAGAGAGAGAGAGAGAGAGAGAGAGAGAGAGAGAGAGAGAGAGAGAGAGAGAGAGAGAGAGAGAGAGAGAGAGAGAGAGAGAGAAGAGAGGAGAGAGAGAGGGGAGAGAGAGAGAGAGAGAGAGAGAGACCACAGACAGTTCCTTGCACTATGAAAATACCAAAATGTGATGCATTGTTGTGGAGCCGCCGGGGTCCGATTTCATTACTGTGATGGGCAGTGACGTCGAGGTAGACCCCCTCCCTCCTCCCCTAGCCCCCAGCCCTCCCCCCACACATAAGGGGACCCCACCCACCTGTCCGCAGCAGACTGGGAACACTGCAAAAAAGCAGACTGAGGGCCCAGTGACCATATAAAGCAGACAAGGCACTCTACAGACAGGGAACTACAGACAGCAGATAAAGAGTTTCACCTTCACTATATAAACAGTGGCCGTACACAGAGCAGATAAGGGTCCTCACACCCACAAAGCAGACAGTGGCCTTCGCAGAAAGCAGATTAGAGCCCATAATGAGAAGATTTTGCCAAGTATCCTCTTAAAAGCAGACATGAGCCCCAATCCTAGAAGAACATCAGACAGAGGACAAGCAGACAGCAGACATGGGCTCCCTCAGTTTCTCTAAGCAGACAGTGTCAGGTCCCTACAAACCAGAACAACAACAAATAATAAAAATAATACCTCCTCCCTTTCTACCCTTCTCTGCTCCCCTCCCCTCTCCATCTCACTCTTCCCTCCCTTCATCACACTCTCCCTCCCTCTACCTTCCCTCTCCATCTCACTCTTCCCTCCCAACTCCATGTCACTCTCTCTTCTTCCCTCCCTTCATCACATTCACCCTCCCTCTACCTTCCCTCTCCATTTCTTCCTCCCCTTCTCTTTTTTCCCTCTCCATTTTCCCTCTCTTCTCTCTCCCCCTCCTTTTCTCCCTACCTCCCTGAGTAAAACCACCCATTCTGCTTTACTGTTCTCTCCCTCATCACTATCCCTCCCTTAATCATCGTAAACTCTCCCTCCCTCTGTCGTTCCCTCCCTCCTTCCCTCACTTACCCAAAGTTAGGCAAAGATTACCTGTCCCCACTCAGTAGTTATCTAAGGGGATAGTTTACTTAGGTAGGGGTTTAGGTAAATAGGTGGTTTAGGTAGGTAGGTGGTTTAGGTAGGTAGAGGTTTAGGTAGGTTGAGTTTTAGGTAGGTAGAAGTTTAGGTAGGTAGAAGTTTAGGTAGGTAGATATTTAGGTAGGTAGATATTTAGGTAGGTAGATATTTAGGTAGGTAGATATTTAGGTAGATAGATATTTAGGTAGGTAGAGGTCTAGGTAGGTAAGGTGGTTTATTCTAATGGGTTGGTTTGGTCAGGTTGAGACCCATTAGGTCTAAGGCCTTAACCCCTAAAATAGACACCAAATATTAATGGACAATAATTAAGGTAAAAGGCCTATGTTTTAATGGGGTTTAATTATAATAGAATCTAATCGTAATAGACCCCCCCCCAATCTAATAAGGTCTAATCTTAATAGGCCCCAGTGGTTAGGTTAAGCTTGGGGTCTATCAGGACTCTTGGGGTCTATCAGGACTCTTGGGGTCTATCAGGACTCTTGGGGTCTATCAGGACTCTTGGGGTCTATCAGGACTCTTGGGGTCTATCAGGACTCTTGGGGTCTATCAGGACTCTTGGGGTCTATCAGGACTCTTAGAATTCCTATCAGGACTCTTGGGGTCTATCAGGACTCTTGGGGCCTATCAGGACTCTTGGGGTCTATCAGGACTCTTGGGGTCTATCAGGACTCTTGGGGCCCAGTCAACCTGCTTGCCCTTTGATTACGCTCCGAGCAATACAGAATTTTCCTCAACTCTACACAACAGAAATAAATACAAAAATTCCCAAGATTTTAGTGAGGTAAGAATTGACATTAAATTCCCCATAAGTTTCACCAAGTAAGAATTGGGGTAAAAAAAAAATCCCCTGACTTTTATACTTCCTTCAAACTTGGCATAGTAAATTCCCTTAACTTTACTTTGGTAAGACTTTTCATAAAAAAATCTCCCCCCCTCCTCCTCCTCCTTAAACTTTATTTAGGTAAGAACTGACGAGAAATTTCCCTAATATTCCCTAAGAAGGAGAGAGAGAGAGTAAAATTTCCCTACATTTTCCCTGAATAATGAGAAACACTGATAATTTCCCCCAAATATTTAAGTAGAAATCAAGATTAATATTTCCCTACTTATGTACAAATTCCCCTAAATAGGTATGATTCACCCCCTAAATTTCCATAACAAGGTACAATACAGCTTCATTATTCCCTAATTCGGGCAGTAAGTTCCCCCAAACGTTCCCCTGACCAACCCCAGGTGAGAAGTGGTCCCAGATTCCCCTAGGTGAGAGAGCGGCCATTCTGTACTGTGAAATACTAACTCTTCTTCCTCCTCCTCCTCCTCCTTCGTCTTCCTGCTTTACTCTCCCCTCAATTATTCCTTGTTCTTATCACCTCTGTCTTTCTGTTCACTATCTTTCCTTTCTTTGTTTTCATCTTAATTTTTCTTCGTCTTCTTTTTATTATTTATCTTCGTCGTCTTTATCTTCTTCTACTTCATCTTCTTCTTATTTTCCTTTCTTCTTCTTCTTCTTCTCTTTCTGTTACAACCACCACTCAACTGCTTCTTATCCTTCATTTTCCTTCTTCCCTCCTTTATCAATCATTCTAATATATATATTCTTCTATTATCTTCTAATGCTTCCACTTTCCCTAACCTCTCCTTCCTTCCTTCACACCTCTAATGCTTCTTCTTGTTCCTCCTCCTCCTCTTCTTACTTCCCCTTCCCTTGTGTATCGACCTTTCCTTATCATTCTATTCCTGTTCCTGTGTTTATTTTCATCACCTCATTTGCATGTGTCCTTGTGCAGTTCCTCTTAATTCCTCTTTCTTGAATATCTCTTTTAGATTTTCTTTTATTTCTACTTTATTCCTTCTACTTTCTTCCTTCTTTTACTCCTCCAAACTTTAATTCTTCCTTTTTAATTTTTATTTTGTTGGTAATTTATTTTTTCTTTGTCTAATTCTTACTTTTTTCCGTGTCATTCTTATTTTAATCTCTCTACTTCCTCTTTATTCCATCTACTCTCCTTCTACCTACTTCTATTCCTCTTCCTTCTCCTTCTCTACTGCTACTTTATTACGCCTGCCTTTCTCCTCACTGAAAAATGTTAATCATTTTACACCCAAAGGCTTTTAAAACCGCTGCCTCTCCTTCCCTCCTCTCTCTCTCTCTCTTTCTTCTCTCTCCTCTCCCTCCTTCTCTTTCCTTCTTCCTTCATCTTTCCCTCTTCCCTCTCCTTTCACCCCCTCTCTTGGCCTCTTCCCTCTCCTTTCACGCCCTCTCTTTATTGCCCTCTCCTTTCCTTGTCTCTCTTCCCTTTACACTCCTTCTCTTGCCCTTTTCTCTTCTCTCCCTCCCTTTATTGCCTTATACTTTCCCCTTCCCTCATTATCTGTGCTCGTTTACCTTTCTCTCTCGCTTTGCCTTCATATTTCCCTCTTTCTCTCTCACCCTCCCTCCAACCCCAACACTCCATCCGAAACATCCAAGATCCCATCCGAACCCTCCAACGCCCCATCCGAATCCTCCAACACCCCAACCGAACCCCCAACACCCCCAGCCGAACCCCAACACTCCATCCAACACCCCCAACCGAACCCCCCAACACCCTAACCGAACCCTCCAATATCCCTAAGTGTCCTTGCATCTTTCTCCTACCCCAACATCCCTAACCTCCTCTTTCCACTTCCCCAACAACCCCTCCTCCCTGCCCCCAAACAACCCCTCTCCTGCCCCCAAACAACCCTGCTCCCCAAACAACCCTCCTCTCCCTGCCCCCAAACAACCCCTCCTCCCCTCAACCCTCTCTGCCCCAAACAACCCCCTCCTGCCCCCAACAACCCCTCCTGCCCCCAAACAACCCTCCTCCCTGCCCCAAACAACCCCTCCTCCCCTGCCCCCAACACTTCAACTCAACAAAGCTTCGGCGTCAGTCTTTCAAACTTCCAAATCTACAACTCTGTCCAAATTTAGGAAGTTGGCTAATTAGGCAACTGAGCTAGCCCGAATAACAAACTTGGCGCGGGCGTGAGGTGCTCCTTCTCTCCCCCACACACGCCCTTCTCCCCAATACTCCTCCTCTTCCACGCCCACAGGTAAAATGTTTAGTGATCTCCTACCCTCACCTCCCCTCCCCCCTTTACCCACACTCCCTCTCCATCTCTTACGCCTACAGGTAAAAGGTTAAGGTGACGCCCTTTCTCACACGCCCTCTTCAACACCCCCCCCTCTCACACCCATATGTTAAATTTTCTGGTAAATTTTCTTCCCACCCACTTCATAAACATTTCCCTCCACAGCAAGTACTTGTCCCCCTTTCATCTCCCTCCTCCTCCTCCTCCTCCTCCTCCTCTTCCTCTTCCTCCCTACTCCTTGCTCCTGCTCTTTTCCCATATGTCTTCCTTTTTTTCTTCCTCTTCCTCCCCCTCCATCCACACCTCCTCCTCCTCCTCTTCCCACACACCCAAAGGTAAAATGTCATGTGACCCCCGAGGCACTACACTGGCTGCTGGATGAATGGCCTGGAGGAAGGAGGGAAGAGGTGGGAGAGGAGGAAGGAAGGAGGGAGGGAGGGAGGGGAAGGGAAATGGAAGGAGGTGAGGTGTCGAAAGGACGAGGGGAGAAGTTGAGGAGGGGAGGAGAGGGGGAAGGGGTGAGTTAAAGGGGGGGGGTGGGAGGGTCGCGTTTGGGTGACCATGATTGATTGATGATTGTAGTTCTCACCTAATAATCTTCCCTCAACGTAACGCTTCCTCCCTTCCTCCTTCCTTCCTTCTCTCCCTCCGTTTCCTACCCCCTCCTTCTCTCCTTTCCCACTATCCTTCCCTCCCCTCTCTCCCTCCTTCGCTACCTCCCTCCCTCCCTTTCCCTTTCACCCTCCCCCTATCCCTTTCCACTCTCACTCCCTCCCTTACCTGAGTCGCGGATGTTAATTAACCTGGAAATTAACCACCTGGTGACGGTAATTGATGAGGATGATAATTCAGGTGGATACTACACCAGGTGAATGTTAATGCAGGAGGGGGAGGAGAAGGAGGAGGGAGAGGAGGAGGAGTTGGAGGAGGAGGAGGAGGAGGGGGGTGAGGAGGAGGAGGAGGAGGAGGAGGAGGAAGATATATAGAGAGATGTTGACTTACTCCGTGACTGAAGGTTTTATGAGTGAGTGAGTGAGTGAGTGAGTGAGTGAATGAATGAGTGAGTGAGTGAGTGAGAGAATGAGTGAGTGAGTGAGTGAGAGAATGAGTGAATGAGTGAGTGAATGAGTAAGTGAGTGAGTGAATGAGTGAGTGAGTGAGTGAGTGAGAAAATGAATGAGTGAATGAGTGAGTGAGTGAGTGAGTGAGTGAGTGAATGAATGAGTGAATGAGTGAGTGAGTTATCATTATCATTATTATTATTATCATCTTGATGTTACTACCTTTGATGATAATTACCATGGATGTTAATTACTATAAATACTAATTACCTTGGATGTTAAACCCTCGATGTTAAATAAACGAGGATATTAACTTTCCGCGCCACCATTTAACGAAGAGGTTTACGAGGCAGATTTATTAACGAGACGGTAAGTTAATTACAGGGGACAGCGATCAACGAGGTCGTTAAGTTGTTCATTTTTTATTTACAAGATTATACGTCACCACCCGACCTGTGTTGTAGTGTGTTGGGTGGATCAAGGCCTGTGTTGTAGTGTGTGGGGTGGATCAAGGCCTGTGCTGTAGTGTGTGGGGTGGATCAAGGCCTGTGCTGTAGTGTGTGTGGTGGATCAAGGCCTGTGCTGTAGTGTGTGGGGTGGATCAAGACCTGTGTTGTAGTGTGTGGGGTGGATCAAGGCCTGTGTTGTAGTGTATGGGGTGGATCCAGGCCTGTGCTGTAGTGTGTGGGGTGGATCAGGCCTGTGTTGTAGTGTGTGTGGTGGATCAAGGCCTGTGCTGTAGTGTGTGGGGTGGATCAAGGCCTGTGCTGTAGTGTGTGGGGTGGATCAAGGCCTGTGTTGTAGTGTGTGGTGGATCAAGGCCTGTGTTGTAGTGTGTGGGGTGGATCCAGGCCTGTGCTGTGTGTGTGGTGGATCAAGGCCTGTGTTGTAGTGTGTGGGGTGGATCAAGGCCTGTGTTGTAGTGTGTGGGGTGGATCAAGGCCTGTGTTGTAGTGTGTGGGGTGGATCAAGGCCTGTGTTGTAGTGTGTTGGGTGTGTATCAAGGCCTGTGTTGTAGTGCAAGTGTGGGTGTGGATCAAGGCCTGTGGTGTAGTGTGTGTATGATCAAGGCCTCTGCTACAGCTTGGGGTGGATCAAGGCCTGTGTTGTAGTGTGTGGGTGGATCAAGGCCTGTGTTGTAGTGTGTGGGTGGATCAAGGCCTGTGTTGTAGTGGATCACCTGTAGTTGGGTGGATCAAGGCCTGTGTTGTGTGATCAAGGCCTGTGGTGTAGTGTGGTGGTATTCAAGGCCTCTGCAGCTTGGGTGGATCAAGGCCTGTGTTGTAGTGTGTGGGTGGATCAAGGCCTGTGTTGTAGTGTGTTGGGTGGTTCAAGGCCTGTGTTGTAGTGTATGGGGTGGATCAAGGCCTGTGTTGTAGTGTGTGGGGTGGATCAAGGCCTGTGTTGTAGTGTGTGGGGTGGATCAATGCCTGTGTTGTAGTGTGTGGGGTGGATCAAGGCCTGTGTTGTAGTGTGTGGGGTGGATCAAGGCCTGTGTTGTAGTGTGTGGGGTGGATCAGGCCTGTGCTGTAGTGTGTGGTGGATCAAGGCCTGTGTTGTGGTGTGTGGGGTGGATCAAGGCCTGTGTTGTAGTGTGTGGGTGGATCAAGGCCTGTGTTGTAGTGTGTGGGGTGGATCAAGGCCTGTGTAGTGTGTGGGGTGGATCAAGGCCTGTGTTGTAGTGTGTGGGGTGGATCAAGGCCTGTGTTGTAGTGTGTTGGATCAAGGCCTGTGTTGTAGTGTGTTGGGTGGATCAAGGCCTGTGTTGTAGTGCGTGGGGTGGATCAAGGCCTGTGGTGTAGTGTGTGGGGTATGATCAAGGCCTCTGCTACAGCTTGTGGGGTGGATCAAGGCCTGTGTTGTAGTGTGTGGGTGGATCAAGGCCTGTGTTGTAGTGTGTGGGGTGGATCAAGGCCTGTGTTGTAGTGTGTTGGGTGGCTCAAGGCCTGTGTTGTAGTGTGTGGGGTGGATCAAGGCCTGTGTTGTAGTGTGTGGGGGTGGATCAATTCCTGTTCTGCAGTTTGTGGGGTGGATCAAGGCCTGTGCTGCAGCTTGTGGGGTGGATCAAGGCCTGTGCTGCAGCTTGTGGGGTGGATCAAGGCCTGTGTTGTAGTGTGTGGGGTGGATCAAGGCCTGTGTTGTAGTGTGTGGAGTGGATCAGTGTATGGTGGAGTGACTGACTTGTAATATACTATATGTGGATCTTTATTTACACAAACACAAACACTTCCACCCCCATTTAATCCCCCAAACACACAAACACTAAACCAATACACAAACAACACAATACCCTCAAACACACTGCCTCTATCCTCACTCCTTATGCTGTAGTTTCGTCGTCTGTATCACAAATAATAAGGAAAATGTTGGCGAAGGAGCTGAATTTTCAAGAGTTTTGTTGGCTATAACTCGCTAGCGTCTCCCGCGGATCTGGCTATAAACCGCCATCATGCCACACCACCAAGCCCCATCATGCCACACCACCAAGCCAGCCTGATGAACACGTCTTTTATTTATGTCTTCATTTGTCTTGACAGTCTTGTGGTCGTGATAGGCTAGTGGTTGTGATAGGCTAGTGGTCGTGATAGGCTAGTGGTGGTGATAGGCTAGTGGTCGTGATAGGCTGTGGTTGTGATAGGCTAGTGGTTGTGATAGGCTAGTGGTTGTGATAGGCTAGTGGTCGTGATAGGCTAGTGGTGATAGGCTAGTGGTTGTGATAGGCTAGTGGTCGTGATAGGCTTGTGGTCGTGATAGGCTTGTGGTCGTGATAGGCTTGTGGTCGATAGGCTATTGGTCGTGATAGGCTAGTGGTCGTGATAGGCTAGTGGTTGTGATAGGCTTGTGGTCGTGATAGGCTTGTGGTCGTGATAGGCTAGTGGTCGTGATAGGCTTGTGGTCGTGATAGGCTTGTGGTCGTGATAGGCTTGTGGTCGTGACAGTCTAGTCGTCGTGACAGTCTAGTCGTCGTGACAGTCTAGTCGTCGTGACAGTCTAGTGGTCTTCATAACACACCTTCCGTTCATGACAAGCCTTCACTTTTTCATGACATTCTTCATCTGTGCTTGACAGTTCATCATCATGCAGTCATATCAGCTTGGTGGTAATGACAGTGTGGCGTCCATGACAGCTCCCCGTCACCGAGTCCTAATCATTTCATGACAGCTACGGACTCCAGCCTTTAATTACGTCACTGTTCCGGCCATTTTACTCAAAAAATTTTCATACGATTCAATTACATCCATTTTTTACCTTAAACTGCTCGAATGACGCAAAAAAATCATCTTACGACAATTCCTTTGTAGTGATTTTGGGAAAAATTCACCTCTTTTTTTTGTGTTACCTGCAAACGCGATCTTTAATTTATTGTCATTAACTATCGTCCGTTTCCACATACTTTCATACCACATTAATATTCTCCTTTGATATCTATTTCCAATTTATCTATAAAAAAAAATAATAAACGCTTTAGAATTGTATGAAAATCCACTAAATCAAAAAGTCGATAACTAACTTTGATATAAAAAAAAAACATTAAGAAGAGAGAGAAAGAGACGAAACATTACGACACCATCAACACTACAATATGCACCAGGCCACAGAACCCGACCAAGATGAAAGTAATGTGAGCGAAGCGAAAAGACATCCGGGCTAGTTTCTCGTTAACAGTTGCTCAATTATTCATGACTCTTTAATTGGCAACAGCGTGAGGACGGCCGGGCGATCGAGCCGATTGTTTGGGATCCTCAACTACTGTGAAAAGTTGGCGGTAGAGTTGGCGGCCTCTGAAACCCTGTTTAAAGTTTGTCGTGGTGCAGCTGTGTCTGAAACCTGCCTCGCCCTGCCTTCCTGCCTGCCTGCCACCACTGAGTGAAACCTCGGCGTCCGAAAACCCTCTTAAGAAGGCGGTATAGTGGTGGTGTGGCTGTATGGTGCTGGTATGGTGGTGGTGTGGCTGTATGGCTGGGAATGGTGGTGTGGTGGTGGTGGTGGTGATAGGCGGTATAGTGGTGGTGAAAGACGGTATAGTGGTGGTGAAAGACGGTATAGTGGTGGTGAAAGACGGTATGGTGGTGATGTTCGGAAGGCTATTAACTATTAGTGAAGGGAAATATGGTGGTGTTCGAAACCTTATCAGTAGGTTAGAGAAGGTGTTGGTAGTGTCCGAAATCGTGGCGGCGAGAGAGCGAGCGTCCGAGCAGCTACCGGGGTGACAGGTGACGAAATTGGTAAATCGAGAGGGAAGTGGAGCATGGAGCCAAGTGGTGTCTGGAACACAATTGGAACACTACTGCTGGGCTCCATCGCCACTACTACTATTACCATTACCGGCTCCACCACCATTACTAGTATCACCATTACCTTCTCCACCATTACCACCACCACTACCCCTCCCATCACCATACCAACAATACACCAACACCACCATCATCACCCCACCACCACTCTCACTGCCACCACTATCCCCCCCCCCGCTGCCACCACCACCACCACTCCCACTGCCACCATCACAACAGCCACCACCACCACCCCTCCCACCACACCACCGCCACCGGAAACCCGCAAATAAGGAGGAAGGATAATGTCGAGACTTATTTCATTATATAGATTATGCAGGACTGGGGGAAAGGCTTTCTGTCAGGGCATATTTTCCCTGCCAGGGCTTATTTTCCCTGCCAAGGCTTATTATTCCTGTCAGGTATTTTTTCCCAGCCAGAACTTATTTTCTCTTTTAGATTTTTTCGAATTTATTTTCCTCCCTGCCAGGACTGTTTTTTCCCTATTCACGGTGTATTTTCCCTGTCAGAACTTATTCTCCTCTTCAGGGTTTTTCCCCTTACCAGGACTTATTTCACCCCAGATATTGCATTTTTTTTCTCTGTTTGGCAGGACCAAAATCTAGTTTTAGAAGATAATAAATATTTTGGCGAACATAAAATTTACTACAAGGCTATACTGACTGGGGGGGGGCGTGGGGTGTTGTCAACACAGATTAAACTAGATTCTCTCTCTCTCCGATAACATAGTTCTAGCCACTAACTTATAATTTGTGAACATTGAAGTGCAGACAATTACCGATACTTAAGAACTGTAAGGTGTTGGTAGGGACTTAAAAACCGTAAAGTGTGAACATTACTTATGACTTACAAACAATGAGAATTAGAGGAGTGAATAAAGGTAAAATATAGGAGCGAGTCTTAGTGTTCTCATTCACTAAAGTTCCAAAGATAAATTATTTCCTCTTAACTAAAAACCTGAGTTAAGATTATGATAAAAAATAACAACCAAAAATAAGATAAAAATTACACTTAGATTACCTTAATAATTTTTTGTTATTTTACACCAGTTACGGAACAAAATTACACCAAGACTCTACCTTAATTAGTTACGTTCATTTAGCATTACTGTAGTTAGAAGACAATATTAGAGTATAGAGTCATTGGATATATCCTCATCTATACGTCTATTTCGTTCCCTAACTGATATTAAGTGAAGGTATCTAGATAAGGTAGAGTCTCAGTGTCGGCAAGGTAGTTAAACGAGGCGTGACAATACCGTAGACTTTTATAACACGGGGTGCATGTGTATAACTCTACGGACATTGCTACCCACATTTAAGTACATACGCTATGAAGCTGTTAGTATATGATAGGAGTATATTATATTATATACCGTATATATAAACTATCCCTCCGCCCTACCAACCAGTATCCTTGCCTGTCACCTGGAGGGCAAGACGCCAATCAGAGGGAAGAAGAACTTACACGAGTATCTTATCGACCGCGGCGGGAGGTGACGGCGAGGCAATAAACTTCATAACGCCCGGCAGTGAACGAGACCTTTGACACGGGGCCGGACGCGCGTCTCCACACGGGCACGAAGCAATCTGTTTCAATCTGCCATAATTGGGAGGCGCGCCATACAAAGACCCCCAGTATTGTGAAAGTTGGTGGCACCGTCTCCCTCACCCGACACTGCCACAGTTTATAGGTTTAGCTCAACACCTGCACCACACACACACCTTCTACCTCTTTTATCTAGTATTTATTTATCCCTGTTTATTCTCTGTTATGTTTCCCTTCCTAAGTCTGATAGTTTCCCGACGATCTAGAATTTCTATCTCGCTGTAATAATTCCCAATTTGGTCTCGTCCTTCAGTCTTCCCTCAAGGACCTACCTGACCACTTTCCTGACCCTCTGTGACGCCTCGTAAGATTAATTATAACAAAGATAACAGTTATGGTGGCCAAGTTCTTCAGTCCGTCACACAGGTATGGTCAAGCACCCATGACTCCGACCAGTGATGAAATATATCGCTAATTAATAAGCAATTTCAGGACCTTACCTTGATAGATCCACACGCTAAGTTTGGTCAATGTCTACCGAGAGATAATAAGAGAAGAAATAAAATAAGAAACAGATAAAGAGAGAGAGAGAGAGAGAGAGAGAGAGAGAGAGAGAGAGAGAGAGAGAGATATAAACAGAAAAACAACAACCGCGTCTCACTCACACCACAAAACACAACACCACAACCATCACGCGCCAATATAAACAACAACAACAAACTTCACATTACAACAAATTTATAACCCCAAGTGTATTAAATTCCTCCCTCCCCGCCACAACTTATTCAGACAACCGTTTTTACAACTCTCGTCTAAAATCACAACAAGGAAGGGGACAAAACACAACCCAACAATAATAATAACAATAACAAATTCTCAAGGGGGGTATGGAAGAGGGGAAGGGAAAGGGGAGGGGAGGGGAGAGAGGGGAGTGGGGGGAGAGGGGAGAAGGGGGGAGGGGGAAAGTTTAAAGTTCACACCAATTACCTTATTACGCACCGGGACTCGTAACTGTAATGAATGATTTTATAATAAGTGTCGAGCGCTTTTGATACGCCTGCCCTTACCCCTCCACCCCCCCCTCACTCGCCCCCTCTTCCCTCCCCTCGCCCTCCTTCTCTTCCCCTCACCTCCCTCTCTCCTCGCCCTCTTTAGAATAGTTTTAGAAATATCATGAATTAATGGTCTGTGTGTGTGTGTGTGTGTGTGTGTGTGTGTGCGTGAGAGAGAGAGAGAGAGAGAGAGCTATATATTCAAGGGGGATTTAAATATCAACACTATTACGAGGTTTTGGTCTGTTTCTAACGTTAAAGGTCGCGGTGTGCAGTTGAACCAGGTGTCTGAGTGAAAGCGATGAGGCAGACGGTCAGGATTTTCTCCTCCTCCCTCTCACCTCAGCCTCACACCTCCCTCTCACCCCCCCCTCAGCCCTCACCACTCTCACCCCCCAGCCTCACCCCCACCCCCCTCAGCCTCACCACTCTCACCCCCCCTCAGCCTCACCCCTCTCAACCCCTCAGCCTCACCCCCTCTCCCACCTCAGCCTCACCCCCTCTCAATTCCCCTAAGCTCACCCTCACCCCCCTCAGCCTCACCCCCCCTAACCAAACTCAACGAAAACAGGTTCTCTTTCTTTTCCCAGGTCGTCCAGCGATGCATAGCTGAGGAGGGCGACCACGTCCATCCTGGGAAGTTAACGCCTGCTTCAACTTGTGACTGACCCTGAGAGAGCTAAGCTGTTCTCTCACTCACTCACTCACTCGACCATCTCCTCACTCACTGTATAACTCACTCACTCACTAAATTCACTGTCTCACTCGCTCACCCACTCACTCGGCCATTCCCTCACTCAATCACTCACTATCTCACTCACTCATTCATCAAACTCACTCTCTCACTCACGCACTCGCTCACTCACTCGACCATCCTCTCACTCAATCACTCACTATTTCACACACTCATTCATTAAACTCACTCTCTCACTCACTCACTCACTCACTCACTCACTCGCTCAGTCAATCACTCACTCAATCACTCACTCACTCGCTCAGTCACTCACTCACTCGGCTATCCCCTCATTCCAACTTCTTCCGGTCACCTAAACTCCTGACTCAACGATTCAACCTTCCTATTCTCTTGTCCTATCCTTCCCATCTCTCTCTAAGACCTAACCCACCTGTCACCTATCCACCTATTCTTGCCACCTATTCCTCTCTGTCCCTTATACCCCCCTTACTCCCCTGACACCTTCCCTCACCCACACCTCACAACACCTACCATGCACCTATCACGTCACATCTATCCTCCTATTCGTTGTACTTCCTCTCACTACGACGATCTAGCCACCTATCCTATACCTTCCCACCACCTCCTATCCCATATAATGCTACCATTCCTCCAACTTCATCCTCTCTTCCCTTCCATCCTTGTACTTCCTCCCATCTCCTGTGTCCTTCGTTTCTACCTCCTTCCCTCCCTCCCGCACCCGCATCCTCATTCCTTCCCTACCATCTCCTGTCCATTCGTCCTACCTTCCTTCCCGCACTCTCATTCCCTCCTTCCCGTACCCCCATTCCCTCCCTTCCTTTCCCTCCTCTTCCCTCCACACATTCTCAACATTCCCCGCGGCATCTGAACCATCCACGCTCAAAACCAAACTGCAGAAAGTAGTATTTTTCCACCAGTGCTTCTCTCTCCCAGCCCATGGTTGAAAAATATCACACCGGCCGCACCCGCATTCGCTCACTTTCTCTATCTCTATCTCTCTCTCCTCCTATTTAGCTCTCTCTATTTATCTATATCTGTTTTGCTCTCTCTCTCTCTCTCTCTCTTTCTCTTTATCTCTCGCTTTCCATCTGTCTTTTATCATTCTTTACACCATTTCTTACCTTTTTCTATCTTCTTTTTCCCATTCTCTCAATTCCCTATCTCCTACTTTGTCTTTCTATCTCTCTCTGTCTTTCTGTCTGTCTGTCTGTCTCTCTCTCCCCATTACTACCTCTTTCCTCTTTGTCCATCCGTCATCTTTCCACCGTTCCATACTTTTCCTTTATGCTCAATACGCTTCCCTCTTACTGCCTCCCCCTTCTTCTCTCTCTCTTTCTCTGAACATCTATCTGTCTATCTCAATCCACCCACCCAAACAAACACTTCTCTTGCTTTATATTAACACACACACACACACACACACACACACACAACACACACACACACACACACACACAACACACACACACACACACACACACACACACACACACACACACACACACACACACGTTAGGTTGGTTGGTATCCAGGGCCCAGATCCCCTGCCGATTGTATACAGGATCAACCGGGAGTGTATTTAAGCTGCTGGTGTCTGAGGGAGAAAACACGGCGAAATAAGTTAAGGCAGACACCCCAGGGAGGAATAGTGTGCAGGGAGAGTGTAGCAATCTCTCTTGTGTTGCTGAGGAGGGAAAGGGGGTAGAGGGGGGGATGGAGAGGGAGGAAGGGAAGGGGGAGGGAGGTGAGGGATTGAGAAGTGGGAAAGGGTTTGGAGGAGGAGGAGGAGGAGGAGGAGGTGGTAAGGATGAAGGTGTGAAATCAATTTTCTATCTGTTGCTGAAGTGAGGATTGGAAGGGGGTGGGGAGGAAGGGGTGGGGAGGAAGGGGGGGGTGGAAGGAAGGGTGTTGGGGGTGAGGGGTATTGGTGTTGGGGAAGGGAGGGGGGGTGGGTGAAGGTAATTATCTCTTGTGTTACTGAGGTGGAGGAGAGTTGGTAGGAGAGGTGAGAGGGTGGTGGGGGTAGAGGTGGGGAGCTTGTTGTTAACTACCACGTATTGTTCAGGTGGAGCGTTGGAGGAGGAGGGAGAGAAAGGAGAGAGAGAGAGGAGAGGGAGAGATGAGGATGGTAGAGGGGGAGGGTAAGGAGGGGTGAGAGGTGGGGTGGTTTAAAGTGGGAGGGACAGGTGAGAAGGTTTGAAGACAACCCTCCCACTTATTATCGAGGTGGAAGAGGTGGGGGAAGGGGAAGAGGGTGGGGAAGGGAAGAGGGTGGGGAAGTGGAGAGGGAAGGGAAAGACGATGATGAAGCACACCCCACACCCCTTCTTTCACACACTCCCACACTTCAAATCCCCACACCCTTCCCACTCACACTGACCCTCCTCCCCTCACCCTCCTCTTACAACCCCAAACCCCATCTATCACACACACTCTTACACGCTACCTCACACCCTCACCCTCCCTCACACTCTACACTCCCACACCCTCCCCAAACCTCCCACACCCCTTCCCCACACCTCCCCACACACCTCCCCACACCCCACACACCCCTCCCCCACACCCTCCCACACCCTCCCCACACCCTCACACACCCTCCCCACACCCCCACACACCCCCTCCCCACACCCCACACACCCCTCCCCACACCCCACACACCCCCTCCCCACCTCCCCAACACCCCTCCCCACACCTCCCACACCCCCCCCTCCCCACACCTCCCACACCCCTCCCCACCTCCCACCCCTCCCCCACACCTCCCACACCCCTCCCCACCCCCACACCCCTCCCCCACCCCCCCCATCAGCAGTAGAAGCAGACTAATGACCGCCTCAATGAGTAACTTCCTTCATCATCTACAACTTGGGGCGAATATAATCCAGTTAGGCAAAAGTTGTGGTAAGTGTTTAGCTAAGTCCCCGATACTTGTGACTGTCGGGGGGAGGGAGAGGAGGTGGGGGGAGGGGTGTGAGGGAGGAGGGCGTGAGGGGAGGAGGTGTGAGGAGAAGGGGGTGTGAGGGGGTAAGAGGGGAATGGTTAAGTGGAGAGAAATTCTACATGAATGTATTTACAGACTTCTATATTTTGTAGACTCTCTCTCTCTCTCTCTCTCTCTCTCTCTCTTTTTTATCACAAAACAACTATTTAAAACCATACAGCTTTACCTTTCTCCCCAGACCACCTCCCCTCTCCTCCCTCACCCCCCCATTCTCCTCACCTCTCACCCTTCACTTCAGCTCAATATGAACGTCAACAATTGGTCACCGGGATGAGGTGTGTGTGTGTGCGTGTGTGTGTGTGTGCGTGTGTGTGTGTGTGTGTGTGTGTGTGTGTGTGTGTGTGTGTGTGTGCGTGTGTGTGTGTGTGTTTCAACAGGTCCCCACCAGCCCTATTATGAGTGGCGCTAATTTCATAAACATTAATTACATTCCTAGGAGAACTTTTTCTTCTTTTGTTCTCCCCACCTAACCTCCCCTATCTTACGAGTCATTCTCTCTCTCTCTCTCTCTCTCTCTCTCTCTCTCTCTCTCTCTCTCTCTCTCTTTTTTTTTTTTCTCTCTCTACATTTCCCCTTTTCCCCCCTCCTATCTCATTCTTCCCCCCTCCCCAACTCTTTCTCTCCCCTCTCCAATCTACCCTCTCCTCTCTTCTCCCCACCTTTCTCTACCTCTCCTTCCTTCTCTACACCCACCAATCTTCTCCTCCCCCACCCCTTACTCTCCTCCCCTCTCCCTCACTCTCCTCTCCCCTCACTCTCCCTCCCCCTCCCCTCACTCACCCACAAAAGTCACTCTCACTTTCACGTCTTTGCCTCTTTATCACTCTCGTAATCCACTGCTTTACTGGTCTTCCTCTTCTTCCTCCTTCTCTTCCTCTCCTCTTCCTCCTTCTCGTTTTTTCTTCTTCTTCTCCTCTCTCTCTTTCTCAATCCTGTTCCTCCCTCCTTTTAATTTTCTCCTCCTCTTCTCCCTTTCGTTTTCTCCTATTTTCTCTTCCTTCTCCGTTCCAAAAAACCTTATCTCCTCATTAATTCCTTCATTCCTTTTCTTCCCTCCTCTTCTTTCCTCATTACTTCTTTTTCCTCTTCTCTTCCTCCTTCCTTTACTCCCCCCCCCTTTTATCACCTTCCTTTCACCTCCTCCTTCTTTTATTTCATTCTCTCATTTTTTCTTGTCCATTTTCTTCTCCTGTAATGAAGAATCGTCCACTTTTGCTCTCACCCTCACACCATTTCCTCCTCACCACTCACATTCCTCACCCTCACACCATTTCCTCCTCCTCTACTCCACCCTTCCCTCCTCACCACTCACCCTTCCCTCCCTCACCACTCACATTCCTCACCACTCACCATTTCCCACTCCTCACCCCTCACATTCCTCACCACTCACCATTTCCCTCCTCACCACTCACATTCCTCACCACCCACATCCTTCACCCCACTCACCCTTCCCTCCTCCTACCTCATCCCTCACCACTCCACCCTTCCCTCCTCTCCCCTCCCTATTTCCCTCCTCACCACTCACATTCCTCACCACTCCTTACCCCCTCACCTCATACAGTTGTCCCGTCCTCCTCCTCCTCCTCCACACGATATTGGCCAAACACTAATCTCTTCAGCCCCTCCCCAAGACTCTCCTCCCTCCCTCCCTCTCCCTCCCTCCGCGGCCATCCCTCTCTCATCCAAACCACCTCTCCCCACACTCACCTCTCATCCTCTCCCACACTCACCCTAATCTCTCCCACACTCTCCCTCTCTCCAACACTCTCCCTCCTCCCACACTCCCCCCTCTCTCCCACAACAATCTCCTCCAACTCTCATCTGTTCCCTTCAATTCCAGACCTATTTCAACACCTCCTCTTAAACCTCCAATCCTCCTCCTCCTCCTCTTTCTCCTCTTTCTCCTCTTCCCTTAAAGCCTTCCTCGTCTTCTTTCATCCTTCCTCTTCTTTCATTCTTCCTCATTTTCATCCTCCCTCTTCTTTCATCCTTCTCTTCACCTACTCTCCCTCCACCTCTTACTCCTCTTTGTTTCTTTCCCCTCTCCTTCCTCTATCCTCCTCCTCCTCTCTCTCCTCCTCCTCTCTCTCCTCACCCAAGAGTCACGACAAATCTTATATTTTTTTCGGTAAGTTTTCCTCAACTTCCAACGGGAGAATCTGTAGTCACTCTCTCCCTCTGTCGCTCAGGATCAAAACCCCTCCCTCTCCCAACCCCTATATACCCGTGATGTGGAGGGAGGGGGTGTGAGGCGGGAGGTGTGTAAGAAGGAAGGAGGATGGGAAGGAGGGAGGACAGGAAGAGGGAGGAGGGTGAGGTAGGAGGGGAGGAGGGAGAGATAGGGAGAAGGGGAAGATGAAGAAATAATGAAAGGTATGGCTCTCTCTCTCTCTCTCTCTCTCTCTCTCTCTCTCTCTCTCTCTCTCTCTCTCTCTCTCCGAAGAAGTGGGCGGGCCAGGAAGTGGGTGGGCCGGGGAGTGGGTGGGCCAGGGAGTGGGTGAGCCAAGGAGAGGGTGGGATAATATTAGATAAACCAAGGAAAATATATACAGGGTATATGAAAACCCATGAAAATTACTGATACAGTTTTAAGGAATTTTTAATAATATTTCATGATATATTTATGTAAGTTTCGATAAGTTTAAGTAATTTTAAGAAACTTTTGACAATTTTAATTATTTTAACGTATCTTCAAGTAACTTTAGGGAATTTCAGCCAAATTTACGTAATATTAAGTAAATTTAGGTAACAATAACCAACTTTAGGAAATTTCAAGTAACTTTAAGTAACTTTGGATAATTTTAGGTAAAGGTTTAATTACTTATCCCAGGGCAGGGAGCTGTCTTACGTGCTAATATTGTGGTTAAACAAAACTTAACCCTGACACATTAATTATACGCCAATTTTTTTTCTCTCCACCGCCCGTAAATATAAGACTGACAAGGTTATATAATTAATATGTCGCCTGGTAGAATATATCTCTTGTGGTATAACGCATATACTCAGAATATATATATCTATATATACACTATAAAAATTTTATGTTTATTTATATTTAGTCTAAGCCAATTTAAATAACAATGGCTTTTATTTGCTCATTGTTAAAACCCAAAAGAAAATAGTAAATGACTTTTCACAGATAATAAAAGAGATAATAATAATCTAGTTTAATAATAATAATAATAATAAATAATAATAAAATAAATAATAATAATAATAATAATAATAATAATAATAATAATAATAATATAAATAATAATAATAATAATAATAATAATAATAATAATAATAATAATAATAATAATAATAATAGAAAAGAAAATATTCAAAAAAAATAATAACAATAAAAATAAAAGCGTAAAAAAATACCCATAATAAGAAACAACGATCTTCCACAAAACAAAAACAAAAGTAAACAACAACATAAAATCTATTCACAAACAAACAAACAAAACAACAGCAAACACAAACAAAACTTCAACAAATAAAACAAAATCCCCACAAAAAATAACCAAAAACATCTCTTAATATTTCAACAATAAACAGATAAGAGAAAGGGATAGAGATAAGAGAAAGGGTTAGAGATAAGAGAAAGGGTTAGAGATAAGAAAAGGTTAGAGATAAGAAAAGGGTTAGAGATAAGAGAAAGGTTAGAGATAAGAGAAAGGGTTAGAGATAAAAGAAAGGGTTTGGTAGTGGTGTAGGAGAGAAGAGACCGCACACAGCCATCTCTCAAGGTAGAAGTCTCACCCCGGCTGTAATCAGGAAAGAAGCGCCGATTCCATTCTTGAAATTAAAGTGTAGTAGTACCCCCCTCCTCCTCTTCTTCTTCTTCCTACTATTACTACTACTACTACTACCATGTACCACCACCACTACTACACACGAGTTAACCAGTTACTCTTCTTTGTATTCCTCCTCCTCCTCTTCTTCTTCCTTATTCTCCTCCTTCTTCTTCTTCTTCCTTCTCCTGTTGTAACGACGTATCAACGCCTTCCTCTGTGGGTCTTGTTCTTATTATTATTTTTATTTTTCTTGTTTATTCTTTTTGATGTTCTTTTTCTTCTTCTTCTTTCCCCTTCTTCCTCCTCCTCCTTCATTTTCCATCTTATGTTTTTTTTCTACACCTCCTTCTTATTCTTCTACTTCCTCCTCCTCTCCCTCCTCCTCCTCCTCTTCTCCTCCTCCTCCTCCTCCTCATCCTCTTCCTCCTTCTCCTCCTCCTCCCCATCCTCCTCCTCCTCCTCCTCCTCCTCATCCTCTTCCTCCTTCTCCCTCCTCCTCCTCCTCATCCTTCTTCCAAGATTCGTCCAGAGCTTATCCTATCTTGACTACCTTTCATCTTTCCTTCTTCCTCCTCCTTGGCAGGCTCCTCTTCCTCTTCCTCCTCCTACAATCCTGGCAGGTTCTTCCTCTTCTTCCTCCTCCCCTGGCAGGTTCTCCCCCCTGGCAGGTTTCTCCGGCAGGTGGCTCCTTCCTGCTGGGGTTATCTAAGCTCACGCCCTCAGCCCAGCTCGACATGGGTAATCCCCTACTGAGGGTCTGGCTACACGCTCTTACAAAACCTGGGGCCTCTGTCTTTGTCTGTCTGTGTCTTTCTGTCTGTCTCTGTCTGTGTCTATCTTTGTCTGTCTTTATCTGTCTGTCTGTGTCTGTCTTTTTTCTGTCTGTCTGTCTGTCTGGGTGTTTGTGTTTATTTCGCTTGTTTGGACGTCTGTCTTAAACTCTAACTGCTTGTCTGTTTGTTTAGCGGAGTGTCTGTCTAACTGTTTGTGTGTGTGTGTGTGTCTGTGTGTATGTCTGTGTGTGTGTGTGTGTGTGTGTGTGTGTGTGTGTGTGTGTGTGTGTGTGTGTGTGTGTGTGTGTGTGTGTATGTCTGTCTGTCTACCTGAGGATAGAGGTAGGTTGTTGCTTGTGATTGAGAGGTCCGGCATGTCCATTACTGGCTTAGAGCAACCCCCTTCCCATGCACCTCCCCGACCAATCCCTTATCCCTCTGCCCATCCCCAACCACCACCTCATCCCCCCTGCTCCTCCCCATCTATTTATCCTCCCACAACCTCCCCAATGCTCTCCCTTTAGTCTACCCTTTATCCTTACCCTATCCTCCCCTCATCACCTACCCTTCCTATCTCCCCTTCCCACCATCCACTTTCCTCCACCTTCCCCTCTCACCTCCTCCCCCCACCTTCTCAGCCTACCGTGTCGCCTCCTACACTACTCAAGCCGTTTCTTGCTACGACCATGTTAGCTGGTGAGAGACCTTAAAGTGAGCACCTTGAACTAGCTCTCTCTCTCTCTCTCTCTCTCTCTCTCTCTCTCTCTCTCTCTCTCTCTCTCTCTCTCTCTCTCTTCCTTTTTACTTTCGCTTTTCACATTTTTATTTTTATCTTTGTTGTTGTGTATGTATGACTTTGATGTTGTAGGTGTGTGTGTGCATATACAGCACACACACACACACACCACACACACCTTAATTTAAACCTTGACAAACTTACTTCCTCCACTAATTCTCCCCCACCTCCCTCCCCTTCCAAAAGCATTACTAAACTAAATTAATTTTCAAGGTAAGTGAAAATTCCTACAAACTCTTTATCGCAATATTTCCTTTGATGTTTAATGGAACCTAGCCATTGCAAGACGCCCTTTCCTTCTCACACCCTCCCTCTCAATCAACCCCTCCCCACCCAATACCACTCAAATCTATAATTAAAGTGGAGAATGAGGCACCCCCTCCTCCCTCCTCCCCAACCAATGAAACTAACTTGTGGTGTAATAGACATTGATTTTTCCTTTTTTATTCTGTTTATTTAATTTCCTGGGTTTTAAATCAGTCTTGTAAATACACACCTGAAAGAATCTAATTATGCGTAAATCAACAAAAAAAATCGTATCGTGTATCACTTAATTAATGGACATAATTTTCTAACTCTCTATACTAATTAGAGGTAAGTCACACCTGGATAACGTAGCTCTCACCTGGATAAGAGTGTAACAGGTGTCAACCAGCCCACTGATTAACCCTCACACCAAAATCATCAACACCTACATCAACACACTCCACCAACACACTTCACTCCACCAACACACTCCACCAACACACTTCACTCCACTAACACACTACATCAACACACTCCACC
The DNA here is from genome assembly GCF_018991925.1 of Homarus americanus. Classification (NCBI taxonomy): domain Eukaryota; kingdom Metazoa; phylum Arthropoda; class Malacostraca; order Decapoda; family Nephropidae; genus Homarus; species Homarus americanus. The sequence goes on from NW_024746036.1 coordinate 104,096, forward strand.
AACACCAACACACTCCACCAACACCAACACACTCCACCAACACACTTCACTCCACCAACACACTACACCAACACCACCACGCTAATACCAACATACTAGCATACTGCACCAACACTACCATCAACATACTACATTAACACACACACTACAACCAACACACTCTCCACACCACACCACACCCCACCACACCACACCACACCACACCCCACCACACCCCGCCACACCACACCCCACCACCACACCACACCCCCCTGCTATAATAATCCTGGTACCATACACCAAATTAGATCAGAGAAAATCGAGAATAACTCAGGAGCGATGCAGTAAGTCAGGGGCGGCCAGCAATATTGGTGTGGGTGGTGGGTGGTGGGGTGGGTGGGTGGCGGGTGGGTCGGGCGGTGGCGGTGGGCGGGTGGGGATGGGAAAGTGGAGCGGTCTTACAACAGGCGACTTTGTTTCCCCAGTCCTCCTTCTCCTTCTTCTTCTTCGCTTCATTTTTCCTTCTCTCCTTCGCTGTTTCCTTGTGCCTTCTCTTCCTCCTCCTTCGCTGTTTCCTTGTTCTCCTCCTTTCCTCCTTCGTGTTTCCTTGTGCTCCTTCTCTTCCTCTTCCTTCGCTGTCTCCTTCGTTTTCCTCCTCTTCCTCCTACTCCATTCTCGTCTCCTGCTGTTATTCCTCCTCCTATTACTCCATCCTTCTTCTCCATCGGCCTCTCCTCCTCCTTCGGCTATCCCTATTCCTCGTTTTTTCCCCTTTTCTATTTTGCTCTCTTATTTCCATCTATCTCCTCTCTCTCTCTCTTTGTCTCTCTCTCTTCTCTAAAATCTGTTCTCTATTCCTATTCGTCTTTGTCCTTGTCATGTCCCTATCATCCCTCCTCCCACTTCCTCTTCTATTCCGTTTATCATCTCTATCTGTTCTTTGTCTTTATATTTGGATCTCTCTCTCTCTCTCTCTCTCTCTCTCTCTCTCATTTACATCCCATCATCTTTGTATCCTTCTCTTCTTCATTCCTCTATCATACGCAACTTCCTCCATCCATCCTCCCATCCCACACATTCCATCCAACCTCTATCCCACCCAATCTCCATCCCACACTACCTCCATTCCACATTACCTCCATCCCACCTAACCTTTAACCCCTCTATCCCTTCCACAACTTCCATTCCTCCATCCATCCTTTCCTTCTATCCTTCCCCTTCGTCCCTTCGCTGGTAAAATCAGGCGAGGTTGAGTAAATCCCTTCCCGATCCAACCTAGCTGTGCTTATGAATATTTGATGACGACACTGAGAGAGGCATCGGCGAGATGTTAGAGGGTATGGAGGGGTGGTAGGGGGTGGTAGGGGGTGAGGGGGTGTCTGGCTCATTATACACACCACAGTATCAAGGTCCTCATACTTCCTGCCTTATACTGGGCTTGTGGCCCTGAGGATGAGGTGGAGTGATGATGGATGGAGGAGGAGAGAGGAGGAGGGGTTGGGAGGGGTGGTGTCAGAGGGTAGGGAAGGAGTCAGGGAAGGATGGAGGGAAGGAGGGAAGGAGGTTAAGAAGTTAGGAAAAGAGGGTAGTAATGGAGGCAGGGAGGGTAGAAGGGAGTTAAGGAAGGTAGAAGCGAAGGAGGGAAGAAGGAAGGAGGGAATATAGAGGAAGGAGGGAATATAGGAGGAAGAAGGTAGGGTAGGAAGAAGGAAGGGAGATAGGGAGGGAATGTATGGTGGCACTTTAGGATACAGGTGACGGGGGAAGAACTAGTCAGGGCTTAATAGGAAATCAACTCCGTCAGGTTTTGAATGTTTTCCTTTTCTCCTAGTACTTGTGAGGAACTAGGAAGACGGAAGAGGTACATGCTACCCTCCTCCCTTCCTCCTCCTTTGCTCGTCTTCCTCCTCCTTTTCCTCTTCCCCCTTCTCTTTATTGTCCACCTCTTCTTCCTCTTTCTCGTCCACCTCTTCCTCCTCCTCACCTCCCCTCCGAGTCTTAATGAGGGACAAGCAAGACAGGTAGTAGGCAGCTACCAAACAGGGAGGTACTACCGCCTGGGAAGATATTGGAAGCATAATGTGTTGTCTGATGGTAGACCCTGCTGCTATATGGCATCACGAAAATTGTGACCAAGTCCCAGGTTGCTGATCTGACTTTCTGCCTCATTTACACACAATTGCAGGGTCTCAATTGTTTCTCTTACTATTGACAACACAACATACATATATTGTTTCTCATTATTGATTTTTTTTCATTTTGTATTTCTTTATCGTTCTTTAGTATTATTATTATTATTATTATTATTATTATGACAGTGTTATTATTATTATTGTTATTATTATTTTATTGTACTTTTTATTATACATTTTAATTACGATGAATAATTATTACAGTTTCGCCCCCCAGGCCCCGATGTGGGTCAGTAACCTGTGCCCGGGTGGGCTAATACCAAAGAAAAAGAAGAAAAAAGAAGAGGAGTTCACGGCTAAGAGAAGAATGCTGTCTCCTCCCGGCCATTTCCTCTAAATTATGTTAGGTAAAGAGGACGACTCCATCTGGCCTTTTACCTCACCAGGCTTTATAGGAGGTAAGCAAGACACCTCCTCCTCCTCCTCCTGGTCTGTACAGGTGTTCGTGTCAGGTAGATGACACCTCCTCCTCCTGGTCTGTACAGGTGTTGTGAGTGTGTTTGTGTGGGTGTTGGTGGGTGTTGTCAGGTAAGGAAGGCACCTCCTCCTCCTCCTGGTCTGTACAGGTGTTCGTGTCAGGTAAGGAAGGCACCTCCTCCTCTGGTCTGTACAGGTGTTCGTGTCAGGTAAGGAAGGCACCTCCTCCTCCTCCTGGTCTGTACAGGTGTTTGTCTCAGGTAAGGAAGGCACCTCCTCCTCCTCCTCCTGGTCTGTACAGGTGTTCGTGTCAGGTAAGGAAGGCACCTCCTCCTCCTCCTGGTCTGTACAGGTGTTCGTGTCAGGTAAGGAAGGCACCTCCTCCTCCCCTCCTGGTCTGTACAGGTGTTCGGTAGGAAGGCACCTCCTCCTCCTCTGGTCTGAGTGTGGGTGACCCTCCTCCTCCTCCTCTTCCTGGACTGTACAGGTGTTCATGTACCATCATATCTCACAGGTGTTCAGGTGATCAGCTCGTTACCACATTAATAAGCTCTCTCCACTCATCACTAACAACACTATAAATAACTTAACCATCTGCATATATTATAATTACCTCCTTATAACAACAACCCAATCTAAAAAAGTATTATTTATTTCGTAATTAAAAATAAAATTAAATTAAATTAAATCTAAATTGGAACTTCATATAAGGTAAACACTCATTCATCTGTCACCCCAAGTCGGAAAATTAAAAGTTTGAACAGAAACTTTCCACAGATCCCCAGTAATTCTTATCTAATACTTTCGAAAACTTTCACTATAACTCGGCTGTCAACTGGCCTGATAATAACACCACAAATAAACAAAAAAATAAACAAAATTAAACCCTGTTTGATATTTGTCGAAGAAATTTGTCTAATTTAAATATAGTTTTTTTTTATATATCTTAACATACGAATTAAATCAAAGAGTAAAGAAAGTTTTGTTGGGTTAAGTCTCTGTATAGACACACACAGACACACACACACACACACACAGACACACACACACAGACACACATACAGACACACACACAGACACACACACACACACACACACAGACACACACACACACACACAGACACACACACACACACACACACACACACACACACACACACACACACACACACACACACACACACACACACATTACCTTAGGCCTTGGTGAGGGTGTACTGTGTGTGTGTCTGGGCCTCACCTCCCGCGCTGTGTACAAACATCTTGATATATTTACCTGAAACAAGAAAATATTCAATTAGAACCTTTTTGTAAATTAACACCTTTAAACAATCAAGGTGAGAATAGTTAGACCTGTGTGTGTGTGTGTGTGTGTGTGTGTGTGTGTGTGAGTATGCCTGTATGTGTGTGTCCGGATATGTCATGCATGTCCCACACACACACACACACACACACCATCATAATGTCCAGTACTGACCTAAGTCGATGTCAACCCATAATTTCCCTTTGTTTTTTTTTTCTTTTTTTCTCCAAACATCACAGAGAAAATGTTATTATCCAACTTTGTCCACTTTTGTTGTTGTCTAAAAATTTACGATTCTAGATTAACTTTTTGGGATAAGACGTCATACAATAAATAAATAAATCCCTACCCACCAATTATCATTTATTACACACGTATATAAAAACACTTTTATTATGCAATATTTTAGTGATGATGATAATGGTAAGAAAATAATTATTGTCAATCAAAAATAAATAAATATTTATCGTCAATAATTAATATATCAGGAAAATTATCAACAAAAGATACAAAATAAATAATCCAACTATATAGAAAATTATCACTTACAATAAAACATCATTTATCAATATCAATAAAATAATACAAAATAAATCATTCCATTTAAATAAGAGAAAATAAATAATGCAATAAGTTACAAAAATATATATATTAATTAAACATATATACAAAAATAAATAAATACGAATGAAAAAAACAACAGCAAGGAATTATCGCCATGAATAAAATAACAGTAGAACTTATCAATAGTAATGACGAGAGACAGTAACAGAGAAATAATTAATATGGCCGACATCTTCACTCGAGACTCTCTCTTACACCTGTATGGATATTGGTGTGTGTGGTGTGTGTGTGTGTGTGTGTGTGTGTGTGTGTGTGTGTGTGTGTGTGTGTGTCAGAAGTCCTCCACAGAAGCTGAAAATACTCAACAACATACACCCTATTAACTGGACCGGAAATACTGTATGATGTGTATCAACTGGACCGATAATGGACCGGAAATGGACCAGATTTACTCTAGAGAGAATTAGAAAGAATATTAAGAGAATTAGAGAAATGTGATATAACTTAGACAAAACATGGAAAATCATCTCTCTCTCTCTCTCTCTCTCTCTAGACCGAGAACAACAAATAAAGGAATAAATAAGTCGGAAATAAAGAACATGGAAGGAACAAGTGGGAGGGACTTGACAAAGGAAGATAAACAAGGGAATAACAGGAGGGTGAGATTACATGCCAAGATCAACCAAGAGAGGGAGAGAAAAGGAGGGGGGAAGGGAAGGGGAAAGTGAGGGAGAGAAAACCCTTTAATTCCCCACATGCAAATACTCAACTGCCACCCACACTCTGAAGGGAGAGAGAGAGAGAGAAAGAGAGAAATACAATATCGTCGTTGTGGAAGGAAGAGGACACATGAAAGAGGAGGAGGAGGAGGAGGAGGAGGAGGAGGAGGAGGAGGAGGAGAAGGAGGAGGAAGCTGCTGCCTATACCGTATGACATTCTGGGCCTCTGTGAGACGGCCTGTTGCGCCCCTCCTCCTCACCTCTCCTCCCCCTATACCAGATCGCACCGCCTCTTTTCACAATCATTCATCCGCGAGCCATTAGACATACGCCCAGGTGAACAATGACCAGCGGGGCGTGACGAAGCTCAGTGGGGGCGCTCCAGCTCACTAATACAGGGCTAGGATCAATGTGATACAGAAGGAAGGAAGGAAGGAAGGAAGAAGGAAGGAAGAGAAGGAAGGAAGGAAAGAAGGAAGGGAGAGAAGGAAGAAGGAAGAAGGAAGGTGGATGTAAGAGGGAGAGAGAAGGAGGGAGAAGGAAGGTGGATGTAGGAGGAAGATAGAGAGGAGGGAATGAGGGAAACAAAGGAGAGAATAAAGGTAAATGAGGAAGGAGGGAGAAAGGAAGGGAAGGAAACAGGGGAGTAAGGAGAGAGAGGGAAGGAAGGAGGAATAGAATGGATGAATAGGAATAGTAATCAAGAAAGATGGTAGAGAAAGTAAGCTAATGGGATGGAGAATGGAGAGGGCGTGATGAATCCACACCTTCACCTCACGAGAAGGAAGAAGGAGGAGGGAGAAGTAGAAGGAGGAGGATGGGGGAGGAGTAGAAGGAGAAAGGGGAGACGTAGAAGGAAGAAGGAGGAGGAAGTGAAGGAGGAGGAAGGGAAGGAGTAGAAGGAGGAGGAAGGGGAAGGGGAAAGAGGAGGTGAACGAATGAGTTGGTTAATCAGTAGAGAAGGACGACAAAGCAAGAATTAATGAGGAAAAAGATGGATGAATGGATAGATGGATAGATGGATGGATAGATGGATGGATAGATGGATGGATAGATGGATAGATGGATGAATAGATGGATGGATGGAGAAACACAACTCCAGCTGAGGAGGATCACTGTGAAGTACAATGAAGGAGGAAGAAGAGGGAAAGAGGAAGAGGGAGAAAGGGGGAAGAAGAGAGAGAGAACACGAGAGAGAGAGAGAGAGAGAGAGAGAGAGAAGAGAGGAGGAGAAGGGAGAGAGAGAGAGAGATTGTCCACACACACCCCACCTCTCCTCAAGGTGGTCGACCGCTCCTCCTTCATTCTCCCTCCTCCTTCCTTTCCTCCTCCTTCTTCCCCTTCCTCCACGATTTATATTCCTTTGTGAGATAAAATGAACTTGGGGAGATTTATTACTCCCCAGCCTGGCTACACCCTGGATGCAGGCATACATGGGGAGAGAGGGGAGGGAGGGTGGGGAGGAGGTTATGGGGTAACCTCCTTGTTGTGGTGTAATGATGACGTCACAAGAGGGTAGCAGAGTGTGTGTGTGTGTGTGTGTGTGTGTGTGTGTGTGTGTGTGTGTGTGTGTGTGTGTGTAAGGTATGGGCCCATTTACCGCGTTATGCCTCCTGGTATTCTGCACAGTTGGTGTAACATCATGACAACATAACACTTCGCTATCTTGTGTGTTATACCAGAACAGTCTCATACCTTTCGTCAGCACGGGAGAACATTACCTTTTGTTCTATTCTATGTTATGTCGTCTAATGTTCTAAGAAGATAACAGGATTAAGTTATCTCTGTGTTATGTCGGTGGATGTTATGGTAGTTGATATCAGAACCTAACGACCAGTGCCCAGTAGCCCTCAAACGGAATATTTGCTCCACCGAACACCCTCGGAAACACGTTTGCTTATGTTCGGGTTGTCTAGTCCGGATCACAACCATCACAAGGGCCAGGTTATATTCCCACTGTTATAGGTTATACACAAGTTTATTATAAATGACTACACGTACAGTTGTGAGTTATTTAATGTTAATATCATATATACAACAGGTATTATATATTTTACCGATAAACTTTAATATAAACTGGAGAAGCCTGTAGCGTTGTCCGAATCCTCATTACAATTACTGACTACGACTACAACAATATATACAAAAATGTGTATAGGAAATAATTCGTATATATAATAGATTTACTAAGTGATAATGATGTTGTATAAACGTCTGTCTCCTCTCGATGAATAATTTAGTCTTGTCATGTAAATAATTATAATAACACGTCATCATTGGAAACGGACATCGGGACAGACACAAGTTAAAAAAGACGTCTATAATGATCTAATACCTCTCTCTCTCTCTCTCTCTCTCTCTCTCTCTCTCTCTCTCTCTCTCTCTCTGTTGCTGCCGTGACGTCAGAGAAGGGTAAACAGTGATGACGTCAGAGTGCTGTTGTGAAGAGGGTGTAGGATAACTCATTCAGAGGAGGCAAAGGTAGCGTGAGGTGAGCTAATTACGGAGGCGGGAGGAACACACCCATTCTTAACCAGGTAATACTTGAATGTTCCTTCATACCAGGTAAATCTAGAGTTCTTTTATTATTATTATTATTATTATTATTATTATTATTATTATTTAAAGTAACATTTTCAAGATATTTTTTCTTCAAATTTGGTAAATCATCGTATTCAAGAGGTTAGGTCATCGTACTCAAGGTTAAGTCATCGTACTCAAGGGGTTAGGTCATTGTTCTCAAGAGGTTAAGTCATCGTACTCATAGGTTAAGTCATCGTACTCAAGGCGCTAAGTCATTGTACTCAAGTTAGGTCATTGTACTAAGGTTAGGTCATTGTTCTCAAGAGGTTAAGTCATCGTACTCCATAGGTTAAGTCATCGTACTCAAGGCGCTAAGTCATCGTACTCAAGGCGCTAAGTCATTGTACTCAAGGGGTTAATGTCTTAATATCACAAATGTCAAGAAACGGATTACATTATAATTGAAAAATACCTGAATATAATCACATCTAAAAATTAGTAATACTTTGAATTCATACGATTACAATTATGTCTTTATGTTCAAGATGATGAAGCCAAAGAGGTCAATTATGAGGCATCTACCTGGTGTCTAATTAAGGTAGAGTCTCAGTGCAAATTTGAAGCTGTTAATACTACTACCACTTGACACCTACTGCTTGACACGTTATGCTACTACTACTACTACTACTACTACGACTCCTACTCCTTAACTACTCGTTTATCGTCTCCTGATGCTCCTTCTCGTTCTCTTCCTCCTCCTCTTCCATCTTTTCCTTCTTCACCTCCTCTCCCTCCCCACCTCCTCTGTTACTACTCATCCTTAACTGTGTTGACTCTTGGCCCTCCTGCCTACCTACTCCTCCCTCCTCCCTCCTCCTCCTCCTACCCCCCTTTAGCCAAGACTTGTCGCCGGCGGGAGCTTTCTTCCTCGGGACTCGCCACCTCTCCTTGTTAAATCATTTTCTCTCGTCTCTCAAGTCTTCCGTAGCCTCCAAGCTTAAAGATGAGGGAAGTGATGATACTCGGCTACCTCTCCTTCTTCCTCCTCCTCCTCCTCCTCTTCTTCTGATTCTTCTTCCTCCCCTTCTTTTTCTTCTGTCTTCTTCCTCCTCTTTTCTCCTCTTCTTCCTCCTCTCTTCCTCCTCCTTCTCCTCATCTTCCACCTCCATCTCCTCCTTATGTGGGTTGAAAGTGATGATACTGGCTACCTCCTCTCCTTCTTCCCCTCTTCTTCTTCCTCCTCCTCCTCCTCGCTCCTCCTTCTGTGGGTTTTCCAGGGCCATGTCTGCCTCCTCCAAGCGTGTCGACTCAACCGTGTGTGTGTCCTCCTTTGTGTGTGTGTACGTGTGTGTGTGTGTGTGTGTGTGTGCGTGTGTGTGTGTGTGTGTGTGTGTGTGTGTGTGTGTGTGTGTGTGTGTGTGTGTCCTTCCATAACTCCTTTCTCTCTCCCAGTTCTTTCATAACGTCTGAGGGGTTTTGCCGTTGTTTTTCATTGATTTGGGTGATTTTCCTGGGGTTTTCATTGTCTTGGGGATTTTCCTGGGGTTTTTCATGGCTTTTGGGGGATTTTCTGATTTGGTTTGGGGGATTTTCTGGGTGTTTTAATGGCTTGGGGGATTTTCCTGTTGTTTTCATGCATTTTAAGGGTTTTCCTGGGGAGTTTTCATGGCATTTGAGAGGATTTTCATTGCTTTTCATGACGCTTTAAGGTCTTAACTGTTATCTTTCCTGCATTTGATGGATGACTTATCTTTACCACCGTCTGAGGGGTTGTGCTGCCAGTTTAAAGACATGAGTGCTGTCTTGGAAGGCGTTTTAAGACTGATTCTTCCGTTCATTCGCCGTTTGTCATCTCAAGTCCTTCTGTTACCTCATCTTTTGCCGTTTCATGGTTCTGTTTGCCGTTTTAATACCCTGTTATTTTCATACCATAAAGGACCTTCCTGTTGTTATTTATGTCAGTCTGGTGTCATCCATGTCATGTCTCTTATGCCAAAATATCACTTTGTTGTTTAAAATACGTTTATGCTCTTGTCATATTATTCCAACATTATTTTTTATATCCTTTAATTTTCCAACATCTCCCTTGTTCTCTTAAAAGTGTTCCAATGTTTTGATGATTTTTACATAGTTCTGATAAGTTATTCATTATTATTTCAATTCTTCTTTCTCCTTCTCCTCTATACCTCCCAGACGACAGGGAGCGACCCTTCCCCCCCCTCACCTCCAAGACGAGAAGGAGCACCCCTCCCTCTCTCCTTCCTCCTCCTCCTCCCTTCCTAGGCCTGATCCTCCCCCTCCTCCTTGGGTACTCCACAGTTCTTGTCGACCGAGGATCATCTGTTGCTCTGAGGTGATGCTTAATCCCCTCACTGTTAACACTATTTTGCCTACCTGTATCTCTCTCTCTCTCTCTCTCTCTCTCTCTCTTTCTCTCTCTCTCTCTCTCTCTCTCTCTCTCCATTCGGTATTCGGGTATTGTTGGTTCTTCGTATTTCTTTCTCTTTTTTCTTTTGTTGTTTCTGTGTTTTATCTTTGTTTTTGCCTTTTTCTTGTTATCTTTCCCCCTTCCTTTTGTTATTCTCGTTTATCAGTTGTTTGTGTATTTCTGTTTTTCTTACTTTTTTTTTAGACTTCAATTCTCTGTGTTTCTTCTTTTGGTTTGTTTTTGATTCATTCCCTCTTTCTCTCTCTGCCTCTCTCTCTCTCTCTCTTCTCTCTCTTTCTCTCTTCCATTTCTTTCTTTATTTCCTTCTTTCATGGCAATTCAATTTATTTTATTAATTCCATAAGTCTATCTTTCTCTTTACTTCTTCCTATTTATACTTTTATTACCATTTATTTTCTTTGTTTCTATCTTATTTTGTTTTAATTTTTGTATTTACTCTTTTCTTTTCCTCCTGATTCGTTCTTCTTCTTCGTCTTCTCTATTTACATCCTTCCTCTCCATCTCCTCATAATTTACTCTCCCTTCCTCCTCTTCTCCTCTTACCCTCTACCCATATCTCACCCTCTTCCTTTACCCTTTCCTCCCTCCCTCCCCCATCTCTCATTCCCATCCCCCTCTCTCTCCATATCCCACCCCATACTAACCCTCCCTGCCCTACCTCTCTTCCTCACTCTCTCCTGCCCCTCCTCTCCTGCCCTCCCTCTCCCTCACGCCCACCGTCGTAACTTCCTCCCGACTCATATCTCAGACGCAGGATCTGCTTAACTAACTCACTCACCTCACCACTCTCACTGCCTCCTCATAACCTGGCAGCTCCTCACAACACCTGACAACACCTGACAACACCTCACAACATCTGACAACATTTAACAACACATGACAACTTTTAATATCTGATAATATTCTACAACACCTACACTCTCTAATATCCCTCCCCCTCTCCCACTCCACAGTCAAACATCTCCCCCACTCCACTCTCTATCCTCCCCTCCCACTCCACAGTCAAACATCTCCTCCCCCACTCCACTCTCTATCCTCCCTCCCACTCCACAGTCAAATATCCCCCTCCCCACCGTCTAATATCCTCCCCACTCCACAGCCTAATATCCTCCCCCGTCTACCACATGCTCTCAAACGCTCCCCACACGTAAATCCCGTCCTATTTGGCATCGCATTGGAGCTAATTAGGACCTCCTCGGCAAGCTCTATTCATCGGATCACTGGAAACTCACCGCTGGGACTAAAAACGTATATTATTATTTTTACGTTTGGTTAGGTTACGTTGGGGTTAGGTTAGGTTACGTTGGTTAGGTTAGGTGCGTTGGGGTTAGGTTGGATTAGTGTTGGGTTGAAGATTTTAAGCAGGAAAAGACTGTTTTTACACCATTTCTTAAAGACTGTGTAAGACCCATCTTTACGGAGTCAGAGTATAACCAGTCTAAGACCCTCTGAGAGTATACCCCTTCACTACAACCATCCAAGAGTATACCCAACCATCCAAAAAATATATCCTTCACAACAACCATCCAAAGTATACCCAACCATCCAAAAAGTATACCTCCCACTACAACTAAAGTATACCCAACGATCCAGTAGTATATCCTTCACTACAACCATCCAAAATATACCCAACCATCCAAAAAGTATACCTCCCACTACAACCATCCAAAAAAGTATACCCAACCATCCAGTAGTATACCCCGCACTATATATAGCCATCAACACCGCTGTTTGTCAATATCATCCGGCAATGTTTCCTGTCAATATCATTTTGTATTTACCGTTCAAACACACACAAGGTTTAGCCCATTTGAAATTCAGATTCCTAGTATAAATTCAGCAGCAGTTTGGGTTACACACATACCAAGCTCTATTGCCTGGGGGGTGGTGAGAGGTGAGGGTATGGTGTGGTGGTGAGGGTGGTGAGGGGTGAGGTGTGGAGGGTGTGGGCGGTGAGGTTGGTGAGGGGTGAGGGTGGAGGGTGTGGGTGGTGAGGTTGGTGAGGGTGAGGTGGAGGGGTGGGTGGTGAGGGGTGTGGTGAGGGGTGAGGGGTGTGTGAGGGGTGTGGGTGGTGGGTGGGGTGGTGGGTGGTGAGGGTGGTGAGGTGAGGGGATGCTGAGGGTGGTGAGGGGTGAGGGTGGTGAGAGGTGAGGGGTATGGGTGAGGGTGGTGAGGGGTGAGGGTGGAGGGGTGGGTGGTGAGGGTGGTGAGGTGGGAGGGGTGAGGGGTGGTGGTGGGTGGGTGAGGGGTGGTGAGGTGAGGGTGTGAGGGGTGTGGGTGGTGAGGTTGGTGAGGTGGGGTGGTGTGGGTGGTGAGGGGTGTGGTGAGGTGAGGGGTGTGGAGGTGTAGGTGGTGAGGGGTGTGGGTGGTGAGGGGTGTGGGTAGTGAAAGATGAAGGTAGTGAGGAGGAGAGAGAGTGAGACAATGAGATGTGTAAATACCAACATGAACACTTAAAACCACCCACACTAGGCCACCCTCAGTCTGTGCCACCCACCCACAAAAACAACTACATACCACCCAGAGCCTGCCACCCAGCCTAAAGACCCACCCCTGTCACCCAACCAACGAACCCAGCCAGCCACCCACCCAGCCTGCCACCCACCCACCCAGCCCGCCACATCCATAAAAATAACTACATACAATGCCACCCAACCTGCCACCCTGCCACCCACCGATGCACGCCCAGGTGATACATAGCTCACGTCAGTCTTAGTTACACGCACTTCATCATGGGCGACGTTAATATGGGCAAGGGTGTGATAAACGCCCCACACTACACACCTATAACATTATGTTCCCCCCACAGTCACGCAAGCATTAGTTCCGCCCTTCCCTCCCTCCCTTCTTTCCCTCACTTTCCCTTTTACCCTCCCTGCTACACAGCTCTCTCCCTTTTCCCTTCATTTTATTCCTCCCTGTCTAGCCTCCCTCCCTTCCCTCGCCTTCCCTCCTACATTCCTCTCTCCCTCTTCCCTCCTACATTCCTCTCTCCCTCTTCCCTCCCCTCAGTTGCTCCCTGTCTCTCCCTCTTTCCTATATATACCCATCCCTCTCCCTTCCTTCTACCTTCCTCTATTCCTCCTATCTATATGTCTTCCTATGCTCCTCCTATCCCCCCCCCTCTCTCTATTCCTACTCTCATCTCTTCTCCCTTCCTCTATCATTCCTACATTATCCTTATCTCCTTCGTTTCCACCTTTCTAATTCCTCCTCCCTCACTTCCTCTTTCCTGTCCTCACCACTATCTCTCTGTCATTCTCTTTTATCACAAACTTCAATCTCTGTCTATTATGCCTGTCTCTGTGTCTGTCTGTCTGTTGTCATTTTTTTTTAGCTGTTCGCCCTACCAGTCTGATCAGTTCTTATTTTTTTTCTGATTTTTTTATTTCTTCTGTATGTTTCTGCCGTTTTCTGTGTGCTGGGTTGTGGAACATACCTCGCCTCAGAGCACAACCCAACACGATACTGTATACATATTTAACTGTATATATAGTAACTTAACATAACCTGACCTGACCTGACCTAACCTAACCTAACCTAACCTAGCCTTACTTAAGACATTACTCTACAGTCTACAGTTATAAAGAGAGAGAGAGAGAGAGAGAGAGAGAGAGAGAGAGAGAGAGAGAGAGAGAATGTTGACCACGTGTAACCTGACCTAACCTGACCTGATATACTCCGTTCAAAACATCATTCGTGTGACGTCATTCAACACTTTCCCGAAATGCCTTCACCTCAGCTCTACGAAATGACATGATTACCTGATTAGTTGATCTCTCTCTCTCTCTCTCTCTCTCTCTCTCTCTCTCTCTCTCATGTCCATCAGATCACCCCCACAGGTCTACCAGGTATAGCAGCAACCTATGACGGCTGCGTACTAATGGCGACATCTTTTTTATTAATTTTCAATAATGAGCGTCCAATTATTGTGTGTGGTGTGTGTGTGTGTGTGTGTGTGTGTGTGTGTGTGTGGTGTGTGTGTGTGTGAATCAATATAACATAATTAACACGTATTTCTGCTATATATTTCACCTTATATATATATCAGTCTATATTTCTATCACTAATAACACCAACAAACTCCCGTAATCTTTTCTTTTTTTCAATAATACAATTTCTTAATATCTAGAGGATTAATTGGCACAGAATTAACGAAACACAACGACAAAAATTAAATATAACTAATCCATGGCGAGGGAAAGGGAGAAGGGGATGGAGAGGATGAAGAGGGAGAGAGGAGGGAAAGGGGAAGCAGGAGAGGGAGAAGAATGTGGAGAGAAGGGAAGGGGATGGAGACAAGAGGGAAAGAGGAGAGAGAGAGGGAAATGTAGAAAGGAGGGAGGAGGAGAGAGGGAATAGGTGAAGGAAGGAGGTGGGAGGAGAGAGGGGGCGGGAGGATTGGTTGCTAATCAAAGAACAATCTCAGTGTTGTTGTAATCTACAGAATCAACACATAATCCAAATTTAATGATTGGGAGAATGAAGTTTAATTTAATCTTATTTGCATAATAAGTAGGATGTGTGTGTGTGTGTGTGTGTGTGTGTGTGTGTGTGTATGTGTGTGTTACAATGGGTATGGAATTAAATAGTTTGTTACCACACACACACATACAAACACTACCCCCCACAGACACTAACCCCCCACACACACAACCCCCACACACAAACCCCTCCACCCACAAACACTACCCCCACACACAAACACTGCCCCTAACTCCACCCACACTACCCCCACCCCACACTAAAACACAAACAAACACTGCCCCCTCCACCCCACTCCACCCACAGTATTTCCTGAGTTTCAAGTCAAATCAAAACAAACCCACAGACCCAGAAACAACTGCTGGGTCTCCACTTACGGAATAGAATTAGAGTTGAACCAGACAGGGCAGAAAGAGTTAAAAGTTAGACTTGTATTTTTCAATCAATTATTGTCACGATTTTTTCCTTACCCGCAAAGTTTGACACACACACACACACAAAAAAATACTACTCAGCTGAAATTCGGTGATTAATCATTTTCGGGTTTGGAAATTTCAGAAAAAAAAAGGGATTTGGAATTTTTTTCTTTTTTCTTTAAGTATTCGCTGTGAATCGATGGACGACGGGATTCAGATGGGGAGATCGGTAGAGCCGTCTGTCTACCCCACACTAGTGATGATGATGATGATGATGATGATGATGGTGATGATGGTGGTGATGATGATGATGGTGATGGTGGTGGTGATGATGGTGATGGTGATGATGGTGGTGATGATGGTGATGGTGGTGGTGATGATGGTGATGATGATGATGATGATGATGGTGATGGTGATGATGGTGGTGATGATGGTGATGGTGGTGGTGATGATGGTGGTGATGATGATGATGATGATGGTGATGATGGTGGTGATGATGATGATGATGATGATGGTGATGATGATGACGACGACGATGATGATGCTAAAATATTGATGATGACGCTAAAGACAATGATAATGATGATGATGATAATAATAATAATGTATTTCTAAACTATTCAAATCACTAATATATAAAAAAATAAATAAATTAACAGTCTCTTTACAATGTGTAGGATTTATCATGTTAACTTTTACAATAAACTTCGGAATAAAAAACACAAAATTTCCTATACTGAATTCCAACAAAAGTGATAATGTTAATTTTGATGATGATATATTTTTAACTACTAGCAATATTGATGTTAAAATTAATAATGACTTGTTGATAATTAGAAACACTATTCATGTTAGATTCGATAATATGTTTACAATTAATTAGATTACAGAAGTTAAATTAGATAATGACATTTATCATTTATTTTTTTAGCAATATTTGTTAAACTTTATAATAATATGTTTTTACTTAATTATACTTGTCTAATAATGTTAAATTGGATACAGATACGTTCTAACAATCATTAACAACTACTTAGGAACCCTGATGTTAAATTACCATAACGATATATTCCCAACTGCTAGCAATACTAATGTTAATAATAATAATAATACTAATGTTTAGACTAACAATTAATATTTAACTCTGACAACAATACGATTTTTAACTTTAGGCCAATACCGGTGTTAAATTTCCAATAAACTAACACTGTCCAATATTAACGATAAGCGATAAAAAACTTTCATTATAAACTTGTTGAATATGATACCGAGCAGACCAGGACTGTGTTTGCTGACTGGTTATCACATACCTGAGTGTGTGGGGGGGAGGGGAGGTTAGTCCATGAAGCAAGAGATTCAAAGGATAAATTGCTTCATTTGCGTCAGTTATCTTATGACGTATAGGGGGTTTTATGGGTCATTGCGTCACTGCGTTGCCAAAAAATTAAGAATTTTAAAAGATATCTCAGATCATTCACTTCTCTGACGCAACTTTCTTGAGGACAACTTGCGTTAAATAAACTTTATCCTGACTATGTACTATGACGCAAGGACTCCAGAGGCTATTTTTGCGTCAATGATGAGAAATCACGGGAAAGTTCGGCTACCTGATGATATGCCCTAAATATGACGCAAGGGATATACACTTGTATCAGAAATATAACAACTTGCGTAAGGTATGAAGCAATGAATATACTCTTGCGTCAGAGGTAGTTAAAGACATGTAGTATAACGTCAGTATAACCTCCACGACATACAAGGTTGTAGTATAACCTGACTGAGGTATAACCAGGGCCAGGGATGACATACTCCCCAGGTGATGGCCAGCTCGCGTGTCCACGGCTCATTCACCTCTCACAGTGGGAGGGAGAGAGGGAGAGAGAGAGGGCGGAGGAGAGAGGGGAGAGATAGAGGGAGAGGTGGAGAAGGGAAGACATAGGGAGAGAAGGGTGAGAGTGGTACGAGAGAAGAGGGAAAAGAAAGATAAATGGGGAGAGAAGGAGAGAAAAGAAAGGAGGGAGAGTGAGTGTAAAATGAAAGAGTAAGAGCCACGGGAAAAGAATTACAGAGAGAGAGAGAGAGAGAGAGAGAGAGAGAGAGAGAGAGAGAGAGAGAGAGAGAGAGAGAGAGTTTGCCTGGACCACCTCCATCCCTCCCTCTCCTCTCCTCTTCTACTCCTCCATGTTAACAAGGCCACAAGAGCCACCTCAATAACCACTAGAAACTGACCCTTAAACCTACTCATCCCAGGGGTCACTTTCCTTATCCCCCTCCCCTCCTTTACACACCCCTCCACCCCATCCTATACTCCAGACAGGCGAGGGTGGAGGTGACGTTCCCTCCTCCCCCTCTCCCCTTGGTCTCTCAGGTCGAGTTTTAAAGTAATTATTATTATGTACGGAAGGTCTCCCTATCCACCAGCCCTGGATGACGTCCTTCTGGAACCTTGACTGTTGTACCTAACCCGGTTCTGGGTATCGGGGGTGAGGAGGGGTGGAGGGGTAGGGGGTTGAGAGGGAGGAAGGAGCAAAAGAGGAAGGACAAAGCTGGATAGAGGAGGAGGAGAAGGAGGGAGGGAGGAGTAAGGAAAGGAAAGGGAAGAGAGGAGGAAGGGGTAGAGGAAAGAAGGAAACAGGGGAGGAAGATAACAGAGGAGGGAATGGGAAGGGAAGGAAAGAGAAAGAAGGAAGAGGGAAGGGAGGAAAAGAGAGAGAAATTATAGGAAAAAATAGAAGATAATAAAAAGGAGAAAAGACCATTAAACACTACCCACCATTAAAACACTCCCACCACCATTAAACAGCTCTACCATTAAAACCTACCACCATTAAAACACCCTACCACCATTAAAACACCCACCACCATTAAAAACCCCTACCACCATTAAAACACCACCACCACCATTAAACAGCCTCACCATTAAAACAGCTCTACCACCATTAAAACAGCTCTACCACCATTAAAACAGCTCTACCACCATTAAACACTCCTACCACCATTAAAACACCCTACCACCATTAAACACCCTACCAATTAAAACACTCCTACCAATTAAAAACCCACCATTAAACACTCCACCACCATTAAAACACTCCTACCACCATTAAAACACCCACCATTAAAACACTCCTTACCACCATTAAAACATCCCTACCACCATTAAAACACTCCTACCACCATTAAACAACCCTACCACCATTAAAAACACTCTACTACCAGTAAAAACTCCTACCACCATTAAAACACCCCTACCACCATTAAAACTCCACCACTTAAACACCACCAATTAAAACAGCTCTACCACCATTAAAACACCCTACATTAAACATTACCATTTACCATTAAAACAGCTCTACCACCATTAAAACAACCCTACCACCATTAAAACAGCTCTACCACCATTAAAACACTCTACCACCATTAAAACAGCTCTACCACCATTAAAACAACCCTACCATCATTAAAACAACCCTACTACCATTAAAACACGCTCTGCCACCATTAAAACACTTTACCACCATTAAAACACTTCTACCAATTAAAACAGCTCTACCACCATTATCAAACAACACCCCTACCACCATTAAAACAACCCTACCACCATTAAAACACCCCTACCACCATTAAAACAACCCTACCACCATTAAAACAACCCTACCACCATTAAAACAGCTCTAGCACCATTAAACACTTCTACCACCATTAAAACAGCTCTACCACCATTAAAACAACTCTACCACCATTAAAACAACCCTACCACTATTAAAACAACCCTACCACCATTAAAACAACCCTACCACCATTAAAACACCCCTACCACCATTAAAACAACCCTACCACCATTAAAACAACCCTACCACCATTAAACAACCCTACCACCATTAAAACAGCTCTCCACCATTAAAACACTTCTACCACCATTAAACAGCTCTACCACCATTAAAACAACTCTACCACCATTAAAACAACCCTACCACCATTAAAACAACCACCACCATCCTACACATGAAACAACCTTACCACCATTAAACAACCCTACCACCATTAAAAACAACCCTACCACCAATAAAACAACCCTACCACATTAAACAACCCTACCAAAAACAACCCTACCACCATTAAAACAACAACTCTATTAAAACCACCCATCACCAATCAAAATTACGCTCTATTATTTACCGTTGAACCTCCATTAACACGAAACTACTGGTTGGTTAACGAGAATAATACGTGTTAGGACAGGAATGATTTATGTGACCCTAGTGATTCTGTGTGTGTGTGTGTGTGTGTGTGTGTGTGTGTGTGTGTGTGTGTGTGTTATTCACTTTGAACAAATTTATTATCGTGATGAATAAAATGACTCGAGGAGGGGGAGAGGGAAGGAGGGGAGTGTTGTGAGGGGAATGGGTGGAGAATGGGATAGAAAGGTGTGATTGTGGGATGGTGTAAAGGGAAGGATAGGTGGAGGATGGTGTGGGAGGGGTGATTAAGTACATCCATCATAACATCAACAGAAAATCAACAGAACTTTAAGAACAGCAACAGAACAACAAAAGAACATCAACACAACATAATAACATCAACAGAACATCAAAAGAACATCAACGGAAAATCAACAGAACTTTAAGAACATCAACAGAACATCAAAAGAACATCAACGGAAAATCAACAGAACTTTAAGAACATCAACAGAACATCAAAAGAACATCAACGGAAAATCAACAGAACTTTAAGAACATCAACAGAACATCAAAAGAACATCAACAGAGCATCAAGAACATCAACAGAACATCAAAAGAACATCAAAAGAACATTAATAACATCAACAGAGCATCAAGAACATCAACAGAACATCAAAAGAACATCAAAAGAACATTAATAACATCAACAGAGCATCAAGAACATCAACAGAACATAACACACAAAACATCAACAAGTAAAAGTTCATACACACAGAGGGGCAGACTAATGTATACAGAACACGACTGACTGTGTATGTATGATATGTATATACTAACAGAATACATTGTACTTGTGTCACTCATCCACTCAACCTCAGTGTACACGGTTGATGAATGAAATTTGGAAAAAAAGAAAAATGAAAGTGAGTTTATATTTACTGCTGATGTGTGTGTGTGTGTGTGTGTGTGTGTGTGTGTGTGTGTGTGTGTGTGTGTGTGTGTGTGTGTGTAGGTAAGATATAATGAAAACTTTAAATGATTACCAATAACCTAACCAAACCAAATCTAACCTAACCAAATCTAACCAAACCAAACCAGACCAAACCCAGCCATACCTAACCTAACCAAAAGAAACCTAACCTAACCTAACCAAACCAATCCGAACAAAACAAATCCTAAGATAACCAAACCAAAATAAACCTAACCTAACCTAACCTAACCTAACCTAACTTAACAGACAGACAGACAGACAGACAAACCAACAGTCTTCACACCTGGACCCTCACCTGACAGAGACAATCAGGGCGTGAGGTGAGAAGCTTACCTCACCTCACATATATTTTCTCCACAATTTAGTTAAGGTGACTCTCCCTCCCTCCCTGCCTGGCTGTATATCATCTCTCCCTCCTTTACCCTCCTTTCTAATTCCCTCTCCTTCTTTCTAATCTCCCTCCTCATCCCTCCTTCCTAATCTCCTCTCTCTCTCTCTCCCTCCCCCTCCCTTCCTCAATCTACCTCCCTTACCCTCCCTCCCTTTCTCAATCTCACCCTCTCTCCCTCCTTCCCTTCCTCAAGCTCCCTCCCTTACCCTCTCTCCCTTCCTCTTTCTCTCCCTTTATCAATTCCCTCACCCTCCCTTCCTCCTTCACCCTCCCTCAACCCCTCTCCTTCCTTTCCTTAACTAAGTGTGTTAAACCACATAAGAGTTAGTGTAAAGTGTCAGATGAGAGAGCGTTAAGTGTTTCAACCTCCCAGTAAAGTGTATGTAGTAAAGTGGCAGGGTTCTAGTCACGTGCAGTGGAGAGTGTGTTAAGTGTGTAAAGTGCGTGTAAGTGTGTGGTATAAAGTGCGGTGGAGGAATGTTGAGGTGGTGTTGGAGGCAGGAAATACTTCAAGCTCTCTCACTTTAATCAGGCGTTTGCACCCTAGTCTCTCTCTCTCTCTCTCTCTCTCTCTCTCTCTCTCTCTCTCTCTCTCTCTCTCTCTCTCCCTGTGCACCCTAGTCTCCCTCCCTCCTTCACCATCTCCTTGTACACCCTACTCTACCTCCCCTACCTATTCATCCTGGCAAGCCATTTCTCCCACCCTAACCTTCCTCTCACTCTAACCTCCCTCTCACCCTAACCTTCCTCTCACCCTAACCTCCCTCTCACCCTAACCTCTCTCTCACCCCAACCCTCCTCTCACCCTAACCACCCTCTCACCCCAACCTACCTCTCACCCTAACCACCCTCTTACCCTAACCACCCTCTCACCCTCTCTCACCCTAACCTCCCTCTCACCCCAACCTCCCTCTCACCCTAACCACCCTCTCACCCTAACCACCCTCTCACCCTAACCTCCCTCTCACCCCAACCTCCCTCTCACCCCAACCTTCCTCTCATCCTCACCTCCCTCTCATCCTCACCTGATCCGGCCGATTATGGTCAAACTAACCTGTGTTATAACTCTCTCCCGCTTGTGTTGTGGTGCTGGTGATAATAACTATTACTATTACTACCATTACTATTACGATTACCACTACTACTACTACTACTACTACTATTATTGATGATGATGATGAGGAAAGTGATTGAATGCACTGCCTCTCATTGTACCGAAGGCCGGGTATTTACTGAGCTGTTGTATGCACTGGTTGTAGGATTTTTCCAGTCTATGGGATCAAATTTCAGTGCCAGAATTATCCGTGGCTTTTAAGAAAACAATGAGCCATTTTACACACACATATATACACACACACACACACACACACACACACACACACATTGTTATACCCCCACCCAACTCGCGCAGTCCGCCACTACAACAAAATTCAGCCCATAAGAGCCCGCACCGATAGATATAAGAACAGCACCATCCCATCTATTGTTAAAATAATAAACAGCTCCTGATTTATGTACTGTACAGCCCTGTAAATGTATTCAATGCATATCATTATGTCTAAATCAAATGTAAGTCTGTATATTTTCAGACCACCAGCTGCAACTCTATTAATAAACCGTTTATTATTATTATTATTATTATTATTAATCTCCCCACTCGGGTTAATGTGAGGGGAGGAGAGGTGGGGTAGGGTGGGGTGGAGAGGGGGAGGGGGAGGTGGGGGACAGGTAATGCATAAAGGGAAGGTCAACTCGTAAAAGGATCAACAACCCGACCACACAACACGTCTACTAACAACCTCGGTAAAAATGTTTAGAAAGTCATAAGGTGTCAAAAACAACCATTAGTAAAATATAAATGACAAAAAAATTATACATTAGTTCACTCAAAAAAAAAAACATCAAGTCAGGTGAAAAAAAATAAGTTTCAGGTGAGTAAATTATCAAAGTCAGATGAAAATAAAAAATTCAGGTAATCAGAATAAACTACAAAAAAAACACAGTAGGTGAGTGAAGAAAATATACAACAGGTGGATAATAAAAAAGACGATAAAACACAGAAAATGGATGAAAGAAGAATAATCCAAAAACCTTGATGATTAGAAGAGGCAGGTGATTAGTAGGTAACCTGAGTGTAAGAGGATATGATCACCTGGACCACCACTACTATTACTACTACTACTACTACTACTACTACTACGACCAAAACTACCCCTTATCATCAACAATAAACCATCATCATTTCAACCATTACCCCTTACCACTATCACCACCCCCACTACCACCAACACCACCCTCACCACTATCACCACCCCCACTACCACCAACACCATCACCACAACCACCACCACCTACAGTTTAGCCACACCGCCTGCCATTATACGGTGCTCAGCGATTTACGAGCCAACTATCCCACTGTTTTATCACTGGCGGTCTACACCTCAACAGTCCTTCTCTCCCTCCCCCCACCCTCCTCTCCTTCCCCCCACACCCCTTCCTCTCGCCCCACTCCTTCCTGCCCCCATTCTCTCCTCTCTCCCCCCCCACCTCTTTTCCCCCTCCTCCTCCCCTCTCCCCACACACCATCCTTGCTCCCCTCCATCGTCACCGACACCAACATTAAAAATAACAAGATTTAAGAAAGAAAGAAAGAAAGATGAAATAAGAACGAGAAAATATAACACACTCCAGGAACTTGTGAAGAAAAAATCCACAAGTTTAAAATAAATCGAAAAAAAAGTATTCAAATCAATTAAAAAAGTTGAGAGTAACAGGAAAAGAACGAAACTCTCTCTCTCTCTCTCTCTCTCTCTCTCTCTCTCTCTTTCTTTCCCTTCTTCCCTTCCTCTTCCCACTTCTCCACTCCCCATTCCTCCCTCTCCTTCCCTCTCTTTTTTCCAGATTTTAAGTGATTGGAAAAGTATCGACAGAGTAGAGAGAAACCTTAATCATTGGACATCTTAGTGCGGGACCTGGTGTGTGGGGAGGGGGAGGAAGGGGGGAAGGAGGAGGGGGAGGTAGAGGGGGAAGGAGGAGGGGGAGGAAGGCGGAAGGGAATTGTTACTGATAAACTGGACATCCCAATCCCGGATACGTTGCTTACTAACAAGGAAAGGAGGGGAGAGGAGGGGAGGGGAGGGGAGGGGAGGGGAGGGGGGAAAACACTAAGGTACAGATCTTAACTACTGGCTCCGACACGTGGGAGGGGATATGTGATGGAGGGAGGGTTAGGAAGGATATGGAGATAGGAAGGAAGGAAATGGGTAGGATACGGGTACTGGGAAATAGGCAACTAAATGGGGACTATAGAGATGGGAGGACACGTTGGAAATGGGGATATGGAGTATCAGGGCTTCTTACTAGCCAATTCTCAGGGCTTCCTACTACCTCCATCTCTCAGGGTTTCCTACTACCTACGTCTCTCAGGGCTTCCTACTACCTACATCTCTCAGGGCTTCCTACTACCTCCATCTCTCAGGGTTTCCTACTACCTACGTCTCTCAGGGCTTCCTACTACCTCCATCTCTCAGGGCTTCCTACTACCTCCATCTCTCAGGGCTTCCTACTACCTACGTCTCTCAGGGCTTCCTACTACCTCCATCTCTCAGGGCTTCCTACTACCTCCATCTCTCAGGGCTTCCTACTACCTCCATCTCTCAGGGCTTCCTACTACCTACATCTCTCAGGGCTTCCTACTACCTCCATCTCTCAGGGCTTCCTACTACCTCCATCTCTCAGGGCTTCCTACTACCTACGTCTCTCAGGGCTTCCTACTACCTACATCTCTCAAGTTTCCCTACTACCTACATCTCTCAGGGCTTCCTCCCAGCCACATCTCTCAGCACCAGAGATTTCACAGCAGCAGGGAGCACTAATAGGCAGGACCCATGCTATAAGGTAATCTGTTAGTGAAGAGCGATATACTGTATTGTAGGTCCCAGGACACGATCTCAGCTTATAAACAGTATACTGCCAACAGAAACAACCCTTGCCTCTGTTTCCTGCAACGGAGGAGCAACAGAAGAGCTCTCTCTCTCTCTCTCTCTCTCTCTCTCTCAACAAGCTTGGATCCCCTTTGCAGCAACGGAAGGGCATTAACACCAGTCCTTGACACTGTTTCCCACAACGGAGGAAGATTAAATGAAATCCTGGAATTCTGTTTCCTGCTACGACATGGTGCTGAAGCGTGTCACTGAAGAGACAGGAATTTAACAACACTATGAGAAATTATGATATCTAGACAAACTGTTGCTAAATTAACTTAAAAAAAAATAATAATCCCTTTAATTCTAGTAGATGAAATAATCTGGAAGTCCGTATTAAGTAATCCTGAGTCATCATGTTAACCCACTTAGATGGTTAGGTTAGGTTAAGAAAGAACAGACGAAGCACACACACACACACACTGATGAAAAGACAGAAACAGACAAACAGATAAACAAATACAAACACACCGATAAAAACGGAGAGAGAGAGAGAGAGAGAGAGAGAGAGAGAGAGAGAGAGAGAATGAGAACAACCACCTCAGAATTCTTCACATCAGTTTAAACTCTCTCAAGACTTCAACTGTGTAAGGGCCTTTGGTCATGAAATCATCGACCTCTTAACTCTCTTGTTTGTTGACATCAAATCCCTGTGGCGGCGTGTGTGTGTGTGTGTGTGTGTGTGTGTGTGTGTGTGTGTGTGTGTGTATTTCCTTGCTTGTTTATGTTGAGGTGTGTGTCTGGGGGAAGGGATAAGAACACTCACTCACTCACTCACGCACTCACTCACTCACTCACTCACGCACTCACTCACCATGTAAAGCCAAAACACAACACCTGACTGACCGACAAACAAGTTCCTCAACAATAGCTGGCTAGAAATCCTCTTTAATTTTCCATGAGTCCAGCAAATAATACTCCAGTCGCCTCTGTTGTGTTCCAGTAATCTACTTCTCTCTCTCGCGCGGGGGATTGTTAGGCGGTGAGTGGAAAGTCTTATAAAAGGTGTTTAATAATATTTTAATGATTCGTTTATGGAATTATTAAGAAAGGAATTTATCATTGGAATCGTTAATTTATGGAATTATTCGAGGAGAGAAAATTCTGTAGTAGGGAATTTTTTTTGGGTACTAGTTTAGTCTACGGAATTTAAAGTTGTCATTAGATTGTTGGGATATAATTTGCCATATCATCTTAGGTTTGGTTAGGTTAGGTTGGGTGAGGTAAGGTAAGGTGTGGTTGGATTAGCTTAGGTTAGGTTAGGTTAGGTTAGGTTGCGTGAGGTAAGGTAAGGTGAGGTTGGATTAGCTTAGGTTAATTTAGGTTAGGTTAGGATTAAAGTGGTTGATTAATCTTAAGGTAAAATATACTAAGGAAGCTTAATCGTTTGGTGATCCGTATAATAACCTTATCCCACAGTCTTACCTTAGCCAATCACAGCCCAGAATCTGATCAATTTCACATAACTACATAATAATGACCGCTAACCACTCCTCTCTTACGGCAGGTGAACGTGAGAGGCAAGGCACAGGTGTATAGTGAAGGCGGGGGTGGGGGGAGGGAGGGTAACATGGACATCCAATTAGGCAGGTGAAGCCCAGGTAACTAAGGTGGGCGTGGCAGGTGTACACAGTCAGCTCACACGTGACCCTACATGGTAAAGTCTAGTGATGTTTTTGTTAATTGTTTTCCTTGTTTCTTTGTTTCTTTGTAGTTATTGAATATTTTAGTTTACATAAAAGTCTATATTTCGGCCACTACTAGAGTAAGCCTAGCCTAGGTGTATCTTTAACAGGTGGGTGGGTGGGTTGGTGGGTGGGTTGGTGAGTGGGTTGGGTGGGTTGGTGGGTGGGACTAATTTTCCCCATAACTGTACTGGTGTCAAGGTTAGGTTAGGTTAGGTTAGGTTAGTGTTCGAGTCCAGGGTTCCCCACTCACCCCTGCACTGTAAATGAGTAACGAGGTGGACGAGTGTAGTACCGGCCACACACACACACACACACACACACACACACACACATTTCATGGCTACGTTTAAAAGGAATATTTATTTCTTCTCACAAAACAGAGAAAGACAGACAGACGACAGATACAAAGAGACCGTGGCAGTGAAGAGAGAGAGAGAGAGAGAGAGAGAGAGAGAGAGAGAGAGAGAGAGAGAGAGAGAGAGAGAGAGAGAGAGAACGTACCATAACAATTATAGTTAATTCAGGATAATCAGAACCAAGAACTATGCCTCAGCGGGATTATAGAGATTATACAAACAAGTCCAGCTGTACCAGGCAGACGGTGGTGCTCCTGTCTGTATCCGTCTGTCTGTCTGTCTGTCTATTTGTCTGTCTGTCTGTCATCATATATATTTGTATCCGTCCGTCTGTCTGTCTTTCTGTCTGTCATCATATATATCTTTATCTGTCTGTCTGTCAATCTATCTGTCTGTCTATCTATCTGTCTGTCTGTCATCATATATATCTGTATCCGTCTATCTGTCTGTCTGTCATCATTTATATCTGTATCTGTCTGTTTGTCTGTCCGTCTATCTGTCTCTGGCTGTCTGTCTGTCTGTCACCATATATATCTGTATCTATCTGTCTGTCTGTCTGTCTGTCATCATTTATATCTGTATCTGTCTGTCTGTCTGTTTGTCTGTCCGTCTATCTGTCCCTGGCTGTCTGTCTGTCTGTCTATCTGTCTGTCTGTCTATCTGTCATCATATATATCTGTATCCATTTGTCTGTCTGTCTATCTGTCTGTTTGTCTGTCTATTATATATCTGTCTCTGTCTGTCTGTCATCATATATATCTGTATCCGTCTGTCTGTCTATATATCTGTCTGTCTGTCTGTCTATATATCTGTCTGTCTGTCTGTTTGTCATCATATATATCTGTTTATGTCTGTCTGTATGTATATCTGTCTGTCTGCCCTCCACAGCCTACATCACCCCGCCCCCCCACAGCCAGCGTCACCGTACATGCTGGTTGAAAAACTCAATACTTGTGAACAGCGCCAGTGTGTGTGTGTGTGTGTGTGTGTGTGTGTGTGTGTGTGTGTGTGTGTGTGTGTGTGTGTGTGTGTTTTTTTTTTCTTTCTAGCCATCGCCATTTAAGCTGTGGACAACTAGGCTTCGCGTTAGTCTTTAGGACACCGGCTACAGATAGTCTTTGGGACAGGGAGGCTACAGATAGTCTGTGGGACAGGGAGGCTACAGATAGTCTGTGGGACAGGGAGGCTACAGATAGTCTGTGGGACAGGGAGGCTACAGGTGGTCCTTGGGATAGGGAGGCTACAGGTAGTCTTTGGGACAGGGAAGCTACTGGTAGTCTTTGGGACAGGAAGGCTACAGATGGCCTTTGGGAGAGGGAGGCTACAGACAGTCTTTGGGAGAGGAAAGCTACGGACAGTCTTTGGGACAGTGAGGCAACAGTTAATTTACCAGTTACTGACAGGATGAGATGATAGAATAAAACAGTCTTATGTAAACAGGAGACCTACAGCCAGTCTATGAGAGGAAAAGACGGTGACAGTCAAACATCCACTCATGAATAGTATCACACGTACTCTCAGACTGTTAGCTCTATCTGATAACAGTCGATATAATAATAATCATTAACTGGAGGTCATCGAACCATTATTGACTGAATAATAATAATAATAATAATAATAATAATAATAATAATAATAATAATAATAATAATAATAAAAAGAAAGAAGAAAGAAGAAGAAAGAACAAGAAAGAACAAGAACAAGAAAGAACAAGAACAAGAACAAGAACAAGTACAAGAACAAGAAGAACAAGAGCAAGAAAAATAACAACAACAATAATAATAATAATCAAAAAAATAATAACAATAATATTAATAATAATAAAAATAATAACAACAACAACAACAACAGCAATTTATACCCAAACAAAAATAACTCACAGGTAATGGAGCAATAACCGTGTAAGGTCAGTGACGCGCCAACCAATTATAACAATAACCACTGCACAAATACACCCATGTTTGTAGATTTCACACCTGGTATAATGCTCCACAGAAATGAAATAACAATCATACTGGTAATAATAGAATAAAAAAAGAGAAAAAGAATACATATATAAACGAAAAGGGAAGTGGGAGAGAGAGGGTGAGGGATATAACGGTTATAACGGAAATAACGGTTATAACGGAAATAACCGTCGAGGGGTGTTTAATTTGAAGTATTACAGTTTTAACGGAAATATCGGTGATTGATTATAGTCTTTACGGGGTAATTAAAGTACTACAGTATAGTTCTAACGGATATAAAAGTGAGTGATTATAAACTTTAAATAACAGTTATAACGGAAATAACGGCCATAGACTATAAACTTAAATCAAGATGAAAATCAGTTAAAAAAATCTAACTAACTAAAATTTATCAATGACGCAACGACAATAACGGAAATTAATGGACAGCGCAACTGTAGTAACGATAATAACGAAATTACGGACAGCGCAATGATAACAAAGGAAATAACGGTCACTAGTGTACTGCAAAAATCCCTAAAATTCACTTTAAAACACTAGTCATAAAAAAAATCAGTTAATATACGAAAAATAACGAACTAAGGAAAGAGGCGGTGGTTTTTTGTTGGGGAGGGGGGGGACTGGGGAAAGGGGGGGGGGAAGCTTAGGTTCTCAATCATGCCATGAACCAGACCTGATTGCAACACAATGCGACACATCTGCAACATCCATAAATGAATTCCCAGTTGCATATCAAACCACCGTAACATGGCCATTCGATAATCAAGCCCAGCCAAGCCCTTCGTCAGGTCCGAATTGGAAGTGACGTCAGGCCGTTACAGTTCACTGAGTATTTACCAGTGAACGATCAGGAGGAGAGGGAGGCGGATGGGGAGGTGAACAGTTGAAGCAAATGACCAAGGCGGTAGTTTGAGCGTATGAGTTTATTGATAGTTAGAGCCAGTGGACCTTATTGAGAGACAGAGTAGATGACTATACTGTATAGTTTTAAGAGCAAAGTAATTGGTAGTTAAAGCCAACAACCATATCACCAATTAGAGTACACAGCCTTTCCAGTAATCAAGGCCAACGACCATACCGCCAGTTAAAGCAAAAAACCTGACCAGTAGTTAAGGCCACTAATTAGACAGGTAGTTAAGAGCAAGAAAATAAGTAAAGACAAATCAGGACCGTTTCTATAGGTGTGTGTGTGTGTGTGTGTGTGTGTGTGTGTGTGTGTGTTAAATGTCTAACTGTACCACTTTAACAATGGAACCTTTATAATTGCATACGTCCACTATAGGGGCACCACACCACACTGTTACAATGAAAACCCCCAACAGAAACACTTCAGTCACCTGTACCAATGCTACAATGGAACATACTATTAAAATTATCAGTGTTGTTACCGTCTGATCTTATGTTACAATAAAACCTGCACCATTGCATAGGTCAAGTGAACCAATGTTACACCACTACAAAGGTACTCGAGGAGAACCACCACAGCCACGTACACCACTGTTACAATGGTAGGTACACATTACAAAGGCCCTAGGGAGGAGCCATCATAGTGCCAGTGGGGCTACACAATGCCCCATTGATTCAGGCAATGGACACGACTCCCAAGCAATTATACTGTGTAATCCCCTTTACCTGGGCCCCGTCAATCAACATCCACACCAGGTGATAAGCGCTTCTAAAACCTCAATATAAACCCAGAATAACAAAACAACAGTCATCTATCTCCTTCCCATACGTGTGAATGTGTGTGTGTGTGTGTGTGTGTGTGTGTGTGTGTGTGTGTGTGTGTGTGTGTGTGTGTTTGTTTTATGGTCTGACACTCAACAAACTGCGACTAACTCAACACTGATGGCGGTTAGTGAGGGGTAGGAGAACTCACAGCCTGGAGTAAGGTGGCGGCTGTGTCTGAAGCGTCTGGCAGGATTGTATAGGGCGAGTGAGTATGGTATGGTATGCTGAAGGTCGCGTCTGTGATTATAAAAGATTCCTACGTTAATATTTTTAGCCAACTATATGAATGCTTAACCCAGTACGGTATCTTCAAAGCTCAAATTTCTTTAGTTTTATACAGTAGTTTCAGGTTTTGCCCAAATAATGGTTCAGCATCAGTTCCTCGGCTGGGCTCGGCAGAGGTTGATCAGGAAAGACTATACTTGACTAAATATTTCACTAACATACGTCATAAAAATCTTCTTATTTGATTGGCTTAATTGAATATAGCTGACTCCTCCCCTTTTACTACAGTTACTGGCTCATGTGACAACTACCAATCACTGGGGGATATGTAATGTTTGCTGCCTCACTCCCTACCTATAAATGGATTTCTCTTTTTTGACACACTCAGTCATCAAGACAAGAGGCTGCCTGTATGAACAATATGAAACATTCAAATAGATTCATCACGTCTCCCTCGACATAACCAAGACCCAAGTGATATGTGTGTGTGTGTGTGTGTGTGTGTGTGTGTGTGTGTGTGTGTGTGAATGTGTGTGTGTGTGTGTGTGTAATAATAATAATTAACGGTTTATTGAAACAGCATGGCAGCCGGAAGGCTGAAAATATACAGTTACATAATTGGGGAATGGGTCTCCTGATTTACAAATAATATACAGGTAACATAAGTGATACAAATATGATATTTGATAGATAGGTGGGGAGAAGCTCAAACTACAGGGCATTTCAACATAGTGACAGTGCAAAAAGTAAGATTGACTGGGAGTGAATACACTGGTTGATTACAAGTTATTGATAATTTTTACAATGGTTGGGACTAGGCTGTTCTTATAGCGACCAGTTCGTGCTCGTATGGGCCGGATGCGGTTGTGGTGTCGAACAGCAAATCTCGGGCAAGGGATCTCAGGTGGTAGTAGGAGCCGGT
Source organism: Homarus americanus (assembly GCF_018991925.1). Lineage (NCBI taxonomy): Eukaryota > Metazoa > Arthropoda > Malacostraca > Decapoda > Nephropidae > Homarus > Homarus americanus. Next base: position 135,578 of record NW_024746036.1, read on the forward strand.
GTCGAGGATGGTGCAGAAGCTTCTCACCAAATTTGCAGATGAGGTCGTGGCGATGGTCAGTGAGAGCCGAGAGGGTCAGTGTGTTGAGCGCTTCTTGATATGTGGAGTAGGAAGGGGAGAGAAGAATCTTGCATGCCCTCTTTTGCACTTTTTCTAGGTGTTTACGTTGTGTGGCATTTAGGGAGGAAGACCAGGTAAGGGAGGCATAGGTGAGCTTGGGAAGTATGAATGTTGAGTAAACACTGAGGAGCTCGGGTGTAGGAACTCCGAGGGACTTGAGTCGGCGGAGGAGGTGGAGACGGAAACTGTGTGTGTGTGTGTGTGTGTGTGTGTGTGTAAGGAGCCTCATTACAATAGTCTCTCTTACCTCCATCCCGGAACTATATCTACGTATTAAAATTATTCAACAGGTGTTTTAACAAGTAATAAATCCTACTAACCAATATATTTACCTGTTCTCTCTGTTACCGCCTTGTTATCTCCCCACCCACCAGAACAGATTGTCAATATAGAGCAATAAAATGTGCCTATATGAAAGCTTTCTGTTATAATGTATTTTGCTCATATAATATACTAAGGTAATGTGTTTTATATATCCAACAACCAATCATGTCCGTATAAGAGATGGTTGGTAACTCTAACAATGAGGTAATTCTTGGCCAGGTAACGCAAACAAGAACAATCACCTGTTGGCAACACTGTAGTAGTTAGTGTTGGCCAGAATGTAAGCCATTGTAAACTACGCCTCACCAGCACCCACCAGCCGCACTAACGCTGCTTAAACTATGTAACTCCCTCAACCTGCGACACAACAAGGTGGCTGTCACTATAACGCTGGCCTGGTGTTTATATAGACCAGGTGTCGGCGCATCAGGGTGGCCAGGGGGGAGGATCGGTGGTAGAAGCGGTACCGTTCTTGCCTCGCACGCGAGATGTCACGGGTTCGATTCCCGGGCCGGTGGAAGTTGTTTGGACTTACTTCCTAGCCCCCATTAGTCCCTGTTCACCTAGCAGTAAAGTAGGTACCTGTTGTAAGTCGAAAGTTGCGAATTCGTATTCAGGGACAAGTTGTTGGAGCTTCCAATAACTTGATGACATAAACCACTGACTCTTCAGGCTTCTACGCCCTCTTCAGGCTTCTACGCCCTTAACTCATGAGACATAAAGGCAAGCATGAACTTAGCATGCTTCCCTGTTGGGCGCTGTAAACGCTTCTGCGCTTCACCTTACACAATGATGTAGGGGAGTGCCCAATAAATAAATAAAAAAATAAATAAAAAATAAAAAGAGTGGCCAGGTGTCGGGGCATCAGACTAAGCCCAAAAGAGGTTTACAAATACTTACAATGATTTATGGAGAGACAAGAAGCTTACGAGATGAAGTTGATGGATCTTGTTCTTATTGATCCATTTTCACCATCAGTTATTTCATATACGATCATTTTATCTCAACGACGATGGTGATAATATTAGTGATGGTGATGATAGTGAGGGATTCTTTCACCCAACGTCCTCCCCTCCCCTCCCCACACACACAATACAAGACGGGCAACTGAAGGTTTATACAATTGGTCCTCATATAACACAGTAAGGCTGCCGCTACTAGAGCCATCTGACGTCTGGGTGGTAAATCAAAAAGAATCATTTTACACACACAAACCCACACCTGTAGTCTACCATCCTAGGAGACAATAGTGACTGCTACCTGAAGATAATCGATTTTTATATCCTAAATAAAGGTGAAATTTTATTTTATGAAATGACAAATATAGATATAAAACTTTTACATTATAACAACCCCCCCCCCCCCAAAAAAAAAAAAACTACGCTTAATTTTCCTTGATTAGGGATAACGTTTGAATCATTAATTTATATTATGTTGTGTTTTAAATAGCCTGATCCACATAATATTTTTTTAGGGGGGGTGGGTGTCCCGGAGTTAAACGCTTAGCACTTTACACCTGAAAATGTTTTTAATCTCTCAACATCAACAAATGACCAGCAGTGTGGAAAAAAAAAATCTACGTCCCTTTATCTACAAATTTACGTTTTTGTTTTTAATTCATTACGCGACGAGCGGCATAAGTTAGTGTATTTGGAATGTTTGGTGTTAGTGCGTGTTGACAGTGTGAGCCAGCGTGTCTGGTCCTCTAAGGTAATTGGAACACCTAAACATGAAACTGGGATAAGAGCCTCGTGCATACACTCACTTAACTTAAATAAATAGAAAAAACCCAAAAAAATCCCTATCATGGTGTAGATTCAGATAGTGTCAATCACCAGTGTTCTTTGACAGATGTTATCGTAGATGTTATTGTTGATGTTATTGTTATTATATATCATGGTACTAATAACAACGGCCGATATCTTAAAACATACGTAATTATATTCTAGTTTACACACACACACACACAGGGAGGGGTTGACTAGTTAAAGGAGCCGCTCGCGTGACCACCACCTGGGCCAGACATTAAGAGGCTAAAGACCCCCGGCTTCCAACACCTTACTGCTGCACTACTGTTAAGGTCAGGTCGTCTGCCACACACTTATCATTACCAGATTAGAGGTGGTGTTGTAAGTACTTGTGATGATGATGATGATGATGATGATGATGATGATGATAGTGGGGGGCAGTAATAGTGATGATGATGATGATGATAGTGGGGGCAGTAATAGTGATGATGATGATAGTGGGGGCAGTAATAGTGATGATGATGATGATAGTGGGGGCAGTAATAGTGATGATGATGATGATAGTGGGGGGCAGTAATAGTGATGATGATGATCTTGACAGTGCTGACGATAATGGTAGTAACGATGATGGTAATGAATACTAGTAGTAGTGATGACGATAATAACCAGGGTGATGGGGACAACGACGATGACAATTAATATAACAAGTAACATGACCGCTAACAACAATAACACAAATAAACAATAAAAACAGCCAGTTACGTAAAATAAACTATTAACATCAAAATATATTTTATTATTTTCACGTTATTTTGGTGCAGGATTTTCACGGTGTAAATAAAGCTCACTGTTCTTTCGACAACAACTAATTTACAAATGGCTTACAACTGTATAACGTCGAGAGAGCATGACAGTATTAAACCTTTTTGTGTGTATGTGTAACAACAGATATTTATAATATGTATACTGTACAGACTAACATGTGGACAATTTATATATATATATATACAAATAGCGTTACACGACGAGTCAAAAATACTTAGCTTAATACATTTCTTTTACCGTTATATTTGTTGAGTAAGTTTCTTCAATGTGAAATTCAGTGAATCCTATTCGAGGTTAAATGTGTAGTGTCCTATTTAGCGCTAAATTTACATGAAGTAATCCTTTTAACATTAAATTCTCAGTAATTAAATTCTCAGTAACAGACCACCAAAGAGTTCCTGGGATATGAGGGAGTCCATTCAGGGGAGTCCCCGGTAATACTGGCGACAACAGCGCCACTAGCGGCCCCAGGGGTAACTAGGTTCTGTCAATCACTGTTTTGTGCACCAATAAATTTAAAACAATCCTGTGATATATAAACTAGTATGTACTGTACTTAATTATTAACTAATCGACAAAATGACGGAGAAACAGGAAAGCACAGAAACATAGCTATGAATATTTTACCGAGTATTATAAACATTTTCTTGTTGTTGTTTGTGATCTGACGATATTTTATTCATTTGTGTACACCCGGAACAGTAAAAACTATGTACATAAATAAATATATTTCCTGTGTAGTGTTTTCTTCAGGGCAATACACCTAGCCTCTCCCAATCAACAACACGTACAGAGTGTCTCAATATCTCTTAGGTTAACTCAGAACAATTTTGATTAACCCAGCGTCATGTCAACTCATTTTGTAACGTGCATGAAGAACTTATCATTTCCTAGGTCACTTTATATAGGCGTAAGGCAGCAGTGTAAAACTCCTAAGTGTTTCTTGCTGATTAACACTACTGAGTTGCCTTACGTAAAAATTAAGAATAGACAGAGAAGCAAATGGTAACTCTTCAAATATGCTTGACTCTAACACGGCCAGAAGTTACACATCCCACCATAGAGCTCACCACCTAGCAGCCATGTTACCAGTCTGCCTTTGACCCTCAGAGTGGATTCTCTTGTACTAGAAACCCAGCGGTAATACTTGTCAAACTTAAAATCTTAGTACAATAATACTCTTAAATTCTGATAATATTAAAATCGCAGGAATATGTGTGATGTTAAAATTGTTAGATAAATAGTTAACCTTCCATAGCAATAATGTATTCTAGAATCAACCTGTGCTAATGAATATGCAGTTACGCCTCTTTTAGCGGTATATCTTCCAATGTTAAATCTTTTTCAGTGGTAATATTTTTTAACGTTAAATTAGCAGTATTGTTTTTCATTACAAGTTCATAAAAACAATTTTATCATAAAACTTATAGTAATATATTTCAACGTTAAAATCACGGCATTACGTTTTAATATTAAATTTCCAGTAATTCTTAATAAATTCGTATAAATTATTCTCAACAATAAATTCATAGTAACACTTAATAAATCCCCAGTAATATTTAATAAATTCATAGTAACACTTAATAAATTCCCAGTAATACTTTATAAATTCCCAGTAATACTTAACAATAAATTCAATAATATCTTTTAACACCAGTCCCAGCACCTACCTGTGACGGGGGGGAGGGGACGGTAGGAGGCGGTGCAGGTGTTGAGGTGTTCTTCAGGGAGAGGTGTTGAATCCTTGTACACGACTAACACTCTTACACACACCACACCTCATTCTCCTTCTCCTTCTTCTTCTCCTCCTCCTCCTCCTTCTTCTTCTTCTTCCTCCTGTAATCGTGGGAAAAATAATTATAATATTATTGTTGTTTTATTTAATTTATGATTATTAGGTACAGTGATATGGTACAGGTACAGTGATATGGTACAGGTACAGTGATGCAGTACAGGTACAGTGATGCAGTACAGGTACAGTGATATGGTACAGGTACAGTGATATGGTATAGGTACAGTGATGCAGTACAGGTACAGTGATGCAGTACAGGTACAGTGATGCGGTACAGGTACAGTGATATGGTACAGGTACAGTGATGCAGTACAGGTACAGTGATGCGGTACAGGTACAGTGATATGATACAGGTACAGTGATGCGGTACAGGTACAGTGATATGATACAGGTACAGTGATATGATACAGGTACAGTGATGCGGTACAGGTACAGTGATATGATACAGGTACAGTGATATGATACAGGTACAGTGATGCGGTACAGGTACAGTGATATGATACAGGTACAGTGTTGCGGTAGAGGTATAGTGATGCGGTACAGGTACAATAACTCCCACAAGACGGTAATGTACCTCAGTCTGTGCTTTGGTTACGTGTGTTCTGGCGAATCAATTTATGAAGGTAAAACTGAAGGCGGAATAAAGAGAGAGAGAGAGAGAGAGAGAGAGAGAGAGAGAGAGAGAGAGAGAGAGAGAGAGAGAGAGAGAGAGAGAGAGAGAGAGAGAGAGAGAGAGAGAGAGAGAGAGGAGGAGGAGAGAGTGGGAGGATAAGAGAGAAGGAAAAGGAGGGGGAGAGAGAGGTAGGAGTGATGGAGAGGAGTGAGTAAGAAAGGGAAAAAGAGAGAGAGAGAGAGAGAGAGAGAGAGAGAGAGAGAGAGAGAGAGAGAGAGAGAGAGAGAGAGAGAGAGATGTTCGAAGGCACCCCACTGTGGTTTAATTTTTTTCCCTTCCTGTGATATTTCCAAAACCTCACTCCCTCCCTACCTCATCTCTCCTCTCCCTCTCCCTCCCTACCTCACCTCTCCCCCACCCTCTCCTTTCATCACGTGGATACAAACCAGGCCACAAACAACGTCACAAACCACCTCAATAACGACTCACAAAACCACGTAATAACGACTCACAAACCACACTGTCGAGGTTTCTAGACCATACAATAATAACAAGAATCACAAACCACGGCAGCCTAAATCACTGCAACATACAGAATAAAAAAAAAATACGCCATCACAGAAAAATCACAAACCACGGAGGCACAAACCACGCGAACGACAATAAAAGCCACAAACGGTAGAGGCGGGCGGCTGGAGGGCGGTTAGAGGGCGGCTGTGGCGGGTGGCGGGTGGTGCTGGGCGGGGCGGGGCTTCAAGGCAGATAGCAATAACCGTAAAAAAAATAATTCCCAACATTGAGCCAACCTCAGCCTCGTTACGGCCCGGCACACGCTCTTACAAAGCCAAATTTAAGAGCTGGCTGGGTGTTGGCTTGGCTAGGTGCAGCTAGGATTGGCGGGGTTGAACTAGATGCAGCTAGGATTGGCGGGGGTGAACTAGATGCAGCTAGGATTGGCGGGGTTGAACTAGGTGCAGCTAGGATTGGCGGGGTTGAACTAGATGCAGCTAGGATTGGCGGGAATGAACTAGGTGCAGCTAGGATTGGCGGGGTTGAACTAGATGCAGCTAGGATTGGCGGGGGTGAACTAGATGCAGCTAGGATTTGTGAGGACAGGTTGGGCTAGGTGCAGCTAAGATTGGAGTGGCTAAACTGGTAATCGAGGAGAAATCGCGTTAGAATTCGACAGGTTAAGCTTGGAGTTATCCATCTATGATTGGATTCAACGGATTCAGCTACTGTAGGATTCACCTGGATGTATTAATATCCAACAGAGAGATAGGATAAACTTGTATGAGAGGAGGATTTCACTGGGATATGCGAGGATAGGTAAGAGTGTGGTAGGATGAATCTTACTGACCAGTTCCTTAAAGTTCCAGACTGTTGTATGATTTATCCAATGTTAATTAAGCTTATGAAATGGTAACCTTTATCCCAAGTAGTCTGGATATTGGACTCAATCTCACTCGTCTTTATTTAGAGTACATTCTGATGGTGAACTTAATCCTACTGTTACTTAAGCTCTAGATATGAAGAGAAACATAACGAAAACATATTTGACCAGGTGAAAGAATCTTACAGGTGACGTCTGAATCTGTGTGTGTGTGTGTGTGTGTGTGTGGGCACGAACATGAGTATAATGACAACTTTGAACGACTAAACTAACCCTTAGATATTATTCAATGACCACCTTATATGCTCAAAGTCATTATACCACTAACTTCAAGGTCTACAAGCACACTATTAACATCTAGTCACAGAATCGTGATAACTTTAAACCCATGAATTGAAATTTTAAGCCTCTATTCCCTATCCGACGCCTCTACCCCCTATCCGCCGCCTCTAATCCCCCCTATCCAACGCCTCTACTCCCTATTCAACACCTTTACCCCCCTATCCAACGCCTCGACCACCTATCCAACGCATCTACCCCTATCCGCCGCCTCTACACTATCCAACGCCCCTATTCCCTATTCAACGCCTCTACCCCCCTCTACCCCTATCCACCTCTACCCCCTATCCAACGCCTATCAACGCCTCTACCCCTATCCGCCGCCTCTACCTATTCCCGCCTCTACCCCCTATCCAACGCCTCTACCCCTATCCGCCGCCTCTATCCCCTATCCACCCTCATAGATCTCCTCCTATTCATCTCCCTCAGTACCGCATTAGGCAAGAAACTCGTAGAAGAGACTCCTCCCTTGAGCGAGCCTAAAGAGCGGTGACCTAGTCCACCTCAGAGGCTCTTACTGAGGCCCTTCAACTCGTCATCCCCCCCCCCTTCTACTTCTTTCTCCCCTTTCAACAACAACAACAACAACAACACGTAAAAGGATCTTCTCTGACCCCCTTAAGCAAAAGCACATTGGCTGTATTTCCCCTTAGAAGCCTTCCCTGAACCATTAGATCTTTCCCTTACCCTTTACGAGATTTTCCCTTTATCTCTGCATGTAAACAAAATCCCCTTAACTTGTCCTCCCTTCGTCTTTCCTTCTCTTACTCCACCACACCTTTCTTTTTCACTTTTTCCTCCCTTTCCCTTAAAAAAAAAATATTACACCCCCGTGGCTCCCATTAACATCCCTTTCTTCCCTCCCATCCCATTTATTTCCCACCTTGTTTCCCTTCCCACAACCCTTTCACTATTACCAAACACCCATGACCCTCCCCCCTTCCCCTCCCACAAACTTCCTACTAACTATACCATACTTCCTTTCCCTTCCCTCTCCCTACATAGCCCTCCTCTCGCCCTCCCCTCCCCTACCCCCTTCCTCCCTACCCCCTTCCTCTCCCTCCCCTCCCGACAGAGACAGAAGCACCAAAGGTTCTCTACACACCTCCTCGGCTTTGAGTATCCATCACCACCTCCTCTTACTCCTTTATTTACTTCTCTTCACTAGGCTGGAGTGGGCCAGTGACACACACACACACACACACACACACACACATGATTTATTTCCCGTCTGCCTGTCGGGTTTGTCTGTCCTTGTCTTAGTAATATAAAAAGAAAATCACAGGGAAACAATAGTCATACATCCTCACTGACGACCTGTGTGTATATCACTGTCTCTATAATATAAACATCAACACTGTATAATATAAACATCAACACCGTATAATATAAACATCAACATTGTCTGTATAATATAAACATCAACACTGTATAATATAAACATCAACATTGTCTGTATAATATAAACATCAACACCGTATAATATAAACATCAACACTGAATAATATAAACATCAACACTGTATAATATAAACATCAACATTGTCTTTATAATATAAACATCAACACTGTATAATATAAACATCAACACTGTATAATATAAACATCAACACTGTACAATATAAACATCAACACTGTATAATATAAACATCAACATTGTCTGTATAATATAAACATCAACAGCCTCTATAATATAAACATCAACACTGTATAATATAAACATCAACATTGTCTGTATAATATAAACATCAACACTGTATAATATAAACATCAACACTGTATAATATAAACATCAACATTGTCTGTATAATATAAACATCAACACTGTATAATATAAACATCAACACTGTATAATATAAACATCAACAGCCTCTATAATATAAACATCAACACTGTATAATATAAACATCAACATTGTCTGTATATAAACATCAACAGCCTCTATAATATAAACATCAACACTGTATAATATAAACATCAACAGCCTCTATAATATAAACATCAACACTGTATAATATAAACATCAGCCTCTATAATATAAACATCAACACTGTATAATATAAACATCAACAGCCTCTATAATATAAACATCAACACTGTATAATGTAAACATCAACACTGTATAATATAAACATCAACATTGTCTGTATAATATAAACATCAACACTGTATAATATAAACATCAACACTGTATAATATAAACATCAACACCGTATAATATAAACATCAACAGCCTCTATAATATAAACATCAACACTGTATAATATAAACATCAACATTGTCTGTATATAAACATCAACAGCCTCTATAATATAAACATCAACACTGTATAATATAAACATCAACAGCCTCTATAATATAAACATCAACACTGTATAATATAAACATCAACACTGTATAATATAAACATCAACAGCCTCTATAATATAAACATCAACACTGTATAATGTAAACATCAACACCGTATAATATAAACATCAACAGCCTCTATAATATAAACATCAACACTGTATAATATAAACATCAACACCGTATAATATAAACATCAACAGCCTCTATAATATAAACATCAACACCGTATAATATAAACATCAACACAACCTAAACATCACAACCCACAACACGTATCTCAAAAGAAGTCAACGACACGCCCGCATAAACAGACCAACCATCCTACCTTTACCTGCCAAACCCCACGTGTAATAGACCCACCTGCCCACCCCACCACTCACCTGTCTCCCCACCTGCCCACCACCCTCCTACCTGCCCACCCACCCGTCTAGGTACACTCAGTTCCCTTCTCTCGCATATTGCACGTGTACCTTTAATGCAATGTGTTATAGGGGTAGGAGGTGGGGGGAAGGGGGGAAGAGGAGGTGGGGAAGGAGTGGGAGGGGGAGGAGAGGGAAGGGGAGGAGTGGGAAGGGGGTGAGGAAGTTACAGTTGCTCTTTGTACCATATTGTACTACTCCTGGACAAGCTACTGGTGTACTTTTCTATAATGTAATACTTATTGTACTATAGTTAGCTACGGTAGTACATTTTCTATAACGTCTTTCTTGTTGTACTTTGTTGTATGTGTTACTTTATGGTGTACAACTTGTGAATTAATATTGTACTATGGTGTGAAGAGTAGCACCTGTCACGTGTACAATGGTATCTGTCGCGTGAAGGGAGACAGACAGACAGAGAGACAGACAGACAGACAGACAGAGAGAGAGACAGGCAGAGAGACAGACAGACAGAGAGAGAGAGAGAGAGAGAGACAGGCAGACAGACAGACAGACAGACAGACATCTAAAGTGTCACTCTGATAAGCGCTAAAAAAATACAGTTAGAAAAGAAACAAGAAGAAAATGAAAGAGACAAGAGAGAGAGATAGGGAAGGAAGAAGGGAAAGGGGAGGGAGGAATGGAGAAAGGGAAAGAAGCAGGAAGGGAAGGGGGAAGGGAGGGAAGGAACGGTTAACCTCCCACCGTAAACAGGTATTGACATCTTTCGTTAAGTAACAAAAGGGAACATGGAGTTACTTGTTTACTTCCATGTTACACGTCTACCACAACACGTCACTAGTAAACACGTCCTGACTCTACCTGTACGTCAATGTCAGCGTCAGCGTCAGCAGCAGTGTCAGCTAACAGGTAACGACGCACAGTATAGATCCTGATGACGCACACCTGCACTCCACCACAGTCTGTTTCTATCTGCTACCTGGTTGGTTGGTAGCACCTGTTTATATAGGTTCTAACCGACCAATCACAATGGTTGGAAGAGTTCAAATTACCCCAATGATATTTCCAGATTCATTTTTTGAGGTTTGTGATTGGTTATGGCAGGTACAGGGTATTATTTTCACTGAGGGATGTATTTTATGGTGATGACCGAGGGATATGTTATGTAATGATGACGTAGTGATACAGATATATTAATATTATTACTACTATTTCTACTATTACTACTACTACTAGTATTACCATTCCTACTATTAAAACTAATACTACTATTACTACTATTACTATTATTACTTTCACTGTTATTATTATTACGATTATTAATTTCTACAATAATGTACCTAACCTAACCTAACCTAACCTAACCTAACCTCAACCTAACCTCAACCTAACCTAACCTAACCTAACCTCAACCTAACCTAACCTCAACCTAACCTAACCTAACCTCAACCAAACCAAACCATCTCTATAACGTAGCCGATCGCATTATAACCTATGAGAATAATTACAACAATTACCAAAACGCTCAAAGACTAATAACGGGGACGGTACATAATTATATACGGGTTTTATAATACTTAACCGGATTCCTATAAGTGATAAGTAAAAATGCGACCAGTATATAACACAATAACGCTAGATAATAACCCGCATGCCTGGTAACACACCCCTATATAACCCGTATCTAAGAAGGTATTGTTGTGGGCTGTCAGAGATATATACGATTATATACGACTGCTAAATCAAGTCAGTTATATATATATGACTAATTTAAAAGACTATATGCTGTGTGTATAGCTATTTATATATATATATATATATGGTATATATATTTATATATATAATTGGTATCGCTTAATGATTATAGGTGGTTATATAATACGGGATGTAACTACCCCCAGAGAATCAAGAACCACACCACCCTAGAGTCGAGAACCACGTCCTCCCCAGAATCAAAAACCTCACCATCCCCAGAGAATCAAGAGCCACATCCTCCCCCAGAGAATCGAGAGCCACACCATCCCCAGAGAATTAAGAGAAACACCACCCGAGATTCAAAACTATACCACCCCCAGAGAATCAAGAACCACACCACTCCAAAGAAGCAAAAACCACACCATCCCAGAGTCGAGAACCACGTCCTTCCCAGATTCAAAAACCTCACCTTCCCCAGAGAATCAAGAGCCACACCCTCCCCAAAGAATCAAGACCAAAAAGATCCCTTAAAATCAACCTCCACAAGACCCCGTAGAGTCAAGAGGTACTTAGACCCCTTTATCCCATTCCCCAGTAGAGTCAGGACCCCCGCCCACCCACCCCCATCCCCGGCCACCCCCACCCACACCCACCCCAGTTATTTTACGCTACTGCCGACAAAACTCAAACACCCCTTGTTTATACTATACTGAAAAATAAAACCATAATTCCTAATGAGACCTGAGGGGAAAAATTACGAAAAATTACGAAAAATTACGAAAAATTACGAAAAATTACAAGAATGATCGTTGGGTAAACTTTCTCCGCTCGGCCAATCAGAAGCCTAAAAAAACGTTGCGTGGATTTATAATTTGTGGGTTTTTGTTTTCATATACATTTTTTTTTCTATCGACTAATTTGAGAAAAAAGTTTTAATTTGGAAGTTTGTGTGGTAGTAGAAGTTAATAACGGTGTGTTTGGTGTAAGTTGATGCCGTGTGATTATGTTGAACAATAGGATTAACGCTCTTGTTGATACGTGTTCTAATATTATTATTTGTTTTCCTTTTTAGGGAAGGTAATTGTTGGAGCGAAAGTAAATGTTATTATATTATTATTTTATTCTTGTTATTATTATTGTTGTTGATATTATTATTATTTTTATTTTTATTATTATTATTATTATTATTATTGTTGTTTTCATCATCATCATTATCATCATTATTATTATTATTATTGTTATTATTATGATTATTATTTAGCGGACTATATGGAGATGAAGGTCCGTTATATCGAGAGGTCCGTTAGATTTGAAACCCCCATCTAACTGACTGAAATGTGATAGAAGTCCGTTATATAGAGGTTTCACTGTATTAATTGTTCGTTATGTTATCTTTTATTACTTGTAAGACTGAGGATAATTTTACTGTCAGCCGCTAAAAACAGCAATATTCTTACTGTCAGCAGCTAAAAACAGCAATATTCTTACTGTCAGCCGCTAAAAACAGCAATATTCTTACTGTCAGCCGCTAAAAACAGCAATATTCTTACTGTCAGCCGCTAAAAACAGCAATATTCTTACTGTCAGCCGCTAAAAACAGCAATATTCTTACTGTCAGCCGCTAAAAACAGCAATATTCTTACTGTCAGCCGCTAAAAACAGCAATATTCTTACTGTCAGCCGCTAAAAACAGCAATATTCTTACTGTCAGTCCCTAAAAACAGCAATATTCTTACTGTCAGCCGCTAAAAACAGCAATATTCTTACTGTCAGCCGCTAAAAAAAATATATTCATATTGTCGGCCGGTGAACCCTTGAATATTGTTATTGTCAACGATTAAAACTCTCAAATTATTTTCGTCAGCCGCTAAAAATTTAAAATAAATATTTGTCAGCAACTCAAACGTGACTGTTGCTTCTGTCAGAAAGTAAACATATAAAAGTTGTTTTGTCAGCCGCTACATTGAAGAAAAAAAATCGATATAAAACAACTGTCAGTCATTAAATACTTGAAAATATATATTTTTCCCATAAAATAAAATAACAATTACATAATAATAATAATAATAATAATAATAATAATAATAAATCCCCTTTTAAAAGACTATCAAGGCTCATAAAAACATCACTGACCTTTCACATTTGCAGCAACAGAGAGAGAGAGAGAGAGAGAGAGAGAGAGAGAGAGAGGAAGACCACCGCTATTAATATCATCAAGAAATTTTTTATTAATATGTATTCACTACTTCAAAAAAAAAAAATAACAAGCGACCAATACGAAGCGTCAAAAAATACTTGATTAATATTCCGATATCGGTAGTAATTAAAGGATCAAAATATATAATGTATTTTTATCATTTAATTTATATATCTACCATGATGATATAATTTCTATACACGTATGTCCCATTAGCTTTGATTTTTTTAGTAATGTAATTTATATGATTAGTGGCCCAAAGATTTAAAAAAATGTATATCATAAACATTTAAATCTTAGTAAAAAAAATTTTGTGATTATGAACAAATTGAAAAATTAATTATAATTATTTCTAACTGGAAAGATTTTATTGTTATGAATAATAGAAAATAAATAATCAATAAAAAACGGGGAAATTTGGTTTAGTGGGGGTAACTAATGTAATAATTATCTCCCATGTTATATGTCGAAGCCGAAAAGAATTATAAGTCAATGATTAAAAAAAAAATAAGCGACCAATGTCAAGGTTTAGAGAAATCAGTAAACATTCTTTTTACACCTTTTATAAACATTACCAATTGAATTATAATGTTATTTTTGATGTTAAAGAAGTATTTTTTTTTCAGTGAGTATTTAATTTGACATGAGATCAGGGAGTTTCACACCAGCTGACTGACAAACACCTGCAGTAGTCTTGGCTGGTCATGGTTTACAATGGAAAGTTCAAATAGGTCCCACATTCCTAATTGGCCCTCGGTCGTAATTGGTCCTTAATCCTAATAGGCCCTCAATCCTAATAGACCCTAACCTAACCACTTGGCTTTAATCGGCATAGTCCCAACTTATAATAGACCCTAGTCCTTAGAGTTTTAGTCCTCATACCCCCAGTCAACATAGCTCCAGTCATCATAGCCCCAGTTCTCATAGCCCCAGTCATCATAGCTCCAGTCAACATAGTCCCCAGTCAGCTCCCATCTGTGATACACTAAGAGGCCACATTTGGTTACAACTCAGCGATAGATGACGTCCCGCTGCCCGTCCTGACACAAGCTTTTACTGCTCCTGAACTCACCCTGAACTCCCCCTGAACACACCCTGAACTCCCCCTGACCTCTCCCTGAGCTCACCCTGAACACACCCTGAACTCCCCCTGAACCTCTCCCTGAATTCCCCCTGAACTCACCCTGAACTCCCCCTGAACACATCCTGAACTCCCCCTGAACACACCCTGAACTCCCCTGACCTCTCCCTGAGCTCACCCTGAACTCACCCTGAACTCCCCTAACACACCTAACTCCCCCTGACCTCTCCCTGAACTCACCCTGAACTCACCCTGAACTCAACTGAACTCCCCCTGACAGGCTCACCCTGAACTCCCCTGAACTCCCCTAACACACCCTGAACTCCCCTGACCTCTCCTGAACTCATCCTCTCTCCCTGGTCTCCTAAACTCTCCCTCAACTCTCATCGATTTTAAAAACAATACCCCTCCCCCTCAAAGAACGCTGTGAATTTAAATGAGCTTTTGTTGATCCATTTATGTTGGAATTTACTAAAAAAAAAGGATAAAAAGTAACAAGTGGACTAAAAAATATTAATATTATTACTTATTAAGTGAACTATTAAATGTACTTTATCAAATGTGTTTACTTCAGCTCAGTTTGTGTGTGTGTGTGTGTGTGTGTGTGTGTGTGTGTGTGTGTGTGTGTGTGTGTGTGTGTGTGTGTGTGTGTGTGTGTGTGTGTGTGTGTGTGTGTGTGTGTGTGTGTGTGTGTGTGTGTGTGTGTGTGTGTGTGTGTGTATATAAGACCATCTATTCACTCAGGCACAAGGGAAGGGGAAGGGGAGGATGGAAAGGGGGTGTGGGGAAGATTGGTCACCCTCTCTTCCATAAGTGAGTGTGAGATATGTGTGTGTTGTGTGTGTGTGTGTGTGTGTGTGTGTGTGTGTGTGTGTGTGTGTATTTTCGAAGAGGTGGAAATGTTATGCATTGTCTATCTATCTGTTTTTGTAACTATCTATTTATCTGTCTATTTACCTTCCTGCTAGTATCTGTCTATTATGTATGTATGTACTGTATGTATGTATGTATGTATGTATGTATGTATGTATGTATGTATGTATGTATGTATGTACGTATGTAGGTATGTATGTCTCTCTCTCTCTCTCTCTCTCTCTCTCTCTCTCTCTCTCTCTCTCTCTCCTATTCCATCATAATTCCTCCTCCCCTCCCTCCGTCCCTACCTCCTCCCTCATTTTTTTTTACCTAGGGTGGAACAAGGGAAGCGGTAATTAATATTGCTCTCCCTGGGAATAAGATAAAAGAAACACTTCATATCCTTAGAGAAATGAGAAATAACATAGAACAATCTTTCTCAGTGACGTGTATTCAATCTTTCTCAGTGACGTATTTAATATAACATGGTAACGACACTGTCTATATTAACGTGATTATAGTAAATTATAGATATGACGTATATTTAACGCAAATAAGATTATAGTTATGGAATTGGCTTATTTTTTTAAAGTAACTAAATGTATGGTTATGTTATTGATATTTTGCTGACAGTATCAAGGCTGACATTGGCGAGTCTGACACATCTGGATGATAGTACTAATGCTGACAATGACGAGTCTTGACACACTTGCTGACAGTACTAAGGCTGACAATGACAAGTCTGAAATACGCTTGCTAACAGTACCACGGCTGATACTGGCAAATCCGACACACCTGCTGACATGACTTCCTCTACGTGTCAGCCACTAAAACCGTCTATAACCAACGCCTCTCACCCCCCCACACACACACACCAGAAAATAAAAACCAATATGACTCACTGTAAACTTTTCTAGTTCTCGAAAACCAAACTGATAGCGGAGAGAAAACGTCTGTGTGTGTGTGTGTGTGTGTGTGTGTGTGTGTGTGTGTGTGTGTATGTGTGTGTAAGCATATATGTATGTGAGTCGTAATAACACACAGGACAAATATAATGGTTCCCTTGACAACACAAAAACAAAAACACAAACACCAACAATAACAAAACATCAGGTAAGAAACAATAAACAGAAACAGAAAACAATAGACGAATGAAACAAACAAAAAACAACACAACTAAACAAAATAGAATCAATAGCAATGAACATAGCTATAATTAGTATACCAATAGACACAAAAATACTATAATATTAATGACAGAACTATAACCTGTATTAACAGTAAATGATATGCTAATTAGACTCACGTAAAAAAAATACAATATTTAATTATACACCTGACGAGTAGGAATAATTAATACATAGATACCAGACTGAAATTATAGAACAGTGTATCTATATCATATACATATTCATGATTTATATTACAGGGTGTCTCATAAAAATTATATACACACTACCTTATATATATAGCCATGGAGATTATATAAATGTTTACATCACAACATAAACATTGTCCTCCTCAATTTGTATAGGAGACCTCGAGGGAAGACGTGATCTCCCATATAAATCGGTAAGGTAATGTATATACAAATTTTTGAAACATCTTGTAGAAAGTTTATAATTTATATAGTGTGTGAATAAGACCTTCAACTAGCCTGCTTTAAGACGCTGCCTCAAGGAAGAGGTTTGAATAAGAATAAGAATAAGAATAAGAATAAGAATAAGAATAAGAATAAGAATAAGAATAAGAATAAGAATAAGGATAAGAAAAATAATAATAAGACTAAGAATATGAATGAGAATAAAGATAATAAGAAGAATAAGAATAAGGATAAGAATAACAATAACGATAGGAACAAGAATAACAAGAGATTAGGTGGAGATTAGGCAACCCAACTTGTTTCACCTTAAGATTAACTACCCAATCTAACTACCCAATCCAATTCAATCCAAACCTAACCTAACCTAACCTAACCTAACCTAACATAACCTAACCTAACATAACATAACCTAACCTAACCTAACCTAACCTAACATAACATAACATAACATAACCTAACCTAATATAACCTATCCTAATATAACTGAATCTAACCTAAATTAACCTAGCCTTATCATTCATGCATTCATTGGCATTCATTCACTCATTCATTCATTGTCATTCATTCACTCATTCATTCATTGTCATTCATTCATTCATTCATTCATATTCATTCATTCATTCATTCATTCATTCATTCATTATCATCCATTCATTCATTAATTGTCATTCATTAATTGTCATTCATTCATTGTCATTCATTCATTGTCAATCATTCATTATCAATCATTCATTGTCATTCATTCATTGTCATTCATTCATTGTTATACATTCATTCCCTAATTCAATTATTCCTTCACTCATACATTCACTCGTTCAAACTCACTGCTGTAATATATATTTCCCCGGTTCATCACTATCGCCAACCCTAACCTAACCTAACCTAACCTAACCTAACCTAACCTAACCTAACCTAACCTAACCTAACCTAACCTAAAGCAGTCTTGTATCACCTAAGAATTATTATCTCCAATGACTATTTTTTTCATATAACTAAAGAAAAAAATCTCTTAATTTGACATTCAAATTTTTTCCACAATTTTTTTTCACATGATCATAAAAATATTTCTTCCTCACGTGACTAAAAAAAATCTTTCTCCAAGTTACAAGTTATTTTTTTCCTTGCTTTTATTTTTGTTTTTTTCTTATATCACAAACATGATATTTCTCACAAGTATTTTTTCCACCCGATGGTATATTCGTTCAAGGAGAATTTAACCCGTGTTCATTGTTTATTTTAAAAGAATATATTTATCTCGCTACAGTAAAAAAAAAAATAAAAAAAAACAAGTTTGATGAGTGTCTACATTGTTTCAGTTACAATTATTTTTTTATTTATTTTTTTTTACTCCCAAAAAATAACACATTAAGACGATGTTGTACGTGTGTGTGTGTGTGTGTGTATGTGATAATAATAATGATAATAAATAATAATAACAATAATAACAACAACAACAACAACAACAACAAGAATACTACTACTACTAATAATAATAATAACCACAATAATAACAACAACGATAATAATAATAATAATAATAATGACCCCAAATAAATCCTGCTGTTCATTACCACCAACACTCTGCCGGTCTGTGGCACAACAATTAAGAAAAGGGAGATAGTGAGAGAAAGAGAGGAAGATAAAATATATTCTAGCAGGGAGCAAGGCAATGCAATCACACACAGAGAAAGAGAGAGAGAGAGAGAGACAGCAAGGAGAGAGAGAGAGAGAGAGAGAGAGAGAGAGAGGAGAGAGAGAGAGAGGCAGACAGATAGGTAAAGAAAGATAGAAAGAGAAATAGAGAGAGAATGAGGAGAGACAGAGAGAGAGAGAGAGAAACGGGAGACACAAACAGATAAAACAGAGAAAGAGAGAGAAAAGCAAGAAAGAGAAACACATGGAAAGATAAATAGAGAGAGATCACAACGTAAAAGCACTGCACGAGAGAGAGAGAGAGAGAGAGAGAGAGAGAGAGAGAGAGAGAGAGAGAGAGAGAGAGAGAGAGAGGGAGAGAGGGGGGAGGGGGGCAAGCAGGGGGGGAAGACAGACACACATAGCCTTAATCACTCAAACCAACCTATTCTCCCCTCCCCTCTCTCTTAACCCTCCTTCCTTTCCCCCCCCTTTCTTACCCTCAACACCCTCACCTTCACCCCTTTTCCCCTCGTTCTCCCCCTGTCTTCCTGTTTCTCTCTCACCCTTACCACCATCGCTCAACACACACACACACACACACACACACACACACATACACACACACACACACATACACACACACACACACACACACACACACACATACACACACACACTCACACACACACACACCAAGGGTAACACACTAGGCTGGAGGTACAGTACACCAGGGGGCAGGTTTTTCATAAGTAACCTGGCAGAGTAAGCGACTGAAATACTCTACCTTGGAACTGAAGCAAATACAACACAAAAGTATGTATGTATGTATGTATGTATGTATGAATGTGTGTGTGTATGTATGTGTGTGTGTATGTATGTATGTATGTATGTATGTATGTATGTGTGTGTGTACGTATGTATGTATGTATGTATGTATGTATGTATGTATGTATGTATGTATGTGTGTATGTATGTATGTGTGTATGTATGTATGTATGTGTGTGTATGTACGTATGTATGTTTGTATGTATGTATGATTCGACAGGATGAGTATGAAAACACAACATACCAACAATAAACAGAAAGTAAATGTGTTTTTTTTTTTAGCTTTCTGGTTTAAAGTTGAGGAAATAGACGTATGATTCGATGCTGAAAAAAATGAAGTATGATGATTTAACCCCTTAAGTATGATGATTTAACCACTTAGTACAATGATTCAACTCCTTAAGTATGATGATTGAACCCCTTAAGTATGATGATTTAACCCCTTAAGTACAATTATTTAACCCCTTAAGTATGATGATTTAACCCCTTAAGTATGATGATTTAACCCCTTAGTACAATGATTCAACTCCTTAAGTATGATGATTTAACCCCTTAGTACAATGATTCAACTCCTTAAGTATGATGATTTAACGCCTTAGTACAATGATTCAACTCCTTAAGTATGATGATTTAACCCCTTAAGTATGATGATTTAACCCCTTAAGTACAATGATTTAACCCCTTAAGTATGATGATTTAACCCCTTAAGTATGATGATTTAACCCCTTAGTACAATGATTCAACTCCTTAAGTATGATGATTTAACCCCTTAAGTATGATGATTTAACCCCTTAAGTACAATTATTTAACCCCTTAAGTATGATGATTTAACCCCTTAAGTATGATGATTTAACCCCTTAGTACAATGATTCAACTCCTTAAATATGATGATTTATCCCCTTAAGTATGATGATTTAACCCCTTAAGTATGATGATTTAACCCCTTAGTACAATGATTCAACTCCTTAAATATGATGATTTATCCCCTTAAGTATGATGATTTAACCCCTTAAGTACAATGATTTAACCCCTTAAGTATGATGATTTAACCCCTTAAGTATGATGATTTAACCCCTTAAGTATGATGATTTAACCCCTTAAGTACGATGATTTAACCCCTTAAGTATGATGATTTAACCCCTTAAGTATGATGATTTAACCCCTTAAGTATGATGATTTAACCCCTTAAGTATGATGATTCAACCCCTTCAGTATAAAGAACTTACCCCTTGTGTGTGTGTGTGTGTGTGTGTGTGTGTGTGTGTGCAGGTAGTGTTTCTCACCTGTAGTTTCAAATTTCTCAAATTCTCCTTCAATTGTTTTATTCCACGGAGAGACGACGACGAGATTACCGCTTTGTCAAGTTGTAGTGAAGATGTCTGGTAAACTTTGTGTTTATGTTGTGTTGAGATTCCAAGGTTTACGAGGTCAAGCCAGAGAGGGAGTGAATTTACGAGGTCAAACCAGAGAGGGATAGAGTTTGTGAGGTTAAGCTTGAGAGGGAGAGAAATTTACGAGGTCAAGACAGAGTGGGATAGAGGCTGTGAGGTCAAGCTAGAGTAGGTTAGAGGTTATGAGGTCAAGAAAGAGTGGGATAGAGGTTATAGGGTCAAGCCAGAGTGGGAGAGAGGTTATGAGGTTAAGCCAGAGTGGGAGAGAGGTTATGAGGTTAAGCCAGAGTGGGAGAGAGGTCATGAGGTCAAGCCAGAGTGGGAGAGAGGCCAGTCTTACAACATCAGTGCAAGTGAACGAGTGGGCCCGACGCTTCGTTTGACGAGCGCGCGCGAGCGTGTGTGTGTGTGTGTGTATGTGTGTGTGTGTGTGTGTGTGTGTGTGTGTGTGTGTGTGTGTGTGTGTGTGTACCCCTGTCAACACACATTTCTTTCCACCTCACTTTCATCACCTCAAGAAGTAAACAACATAGACCTGAGACCTTGTGCTAAAACTTCCATATATTCTTTGTTGTTCCATATATACATAGTAAACATAAACTATATACTGCTTACATTCTTGTCTGTATGTCTGTATGTATGTATGATTCTCACACCATTAATCAGGAAATATTATATAAGGGAAAGTTTTTTTTTTGACTAGATTAGTTATGACAACACATCAGGAGGTAAGTTAAAATTAGTTAAGTTCTTCCTTGATCTAGTTTATGAGTTACTAGATGATTAGAAGTTTAGTTTTGAGAATTAATAATAAGAATCTAAAAGAAAACTTACGCTAATACTGAAAATTTAAGACATTAGTTAAAATATAATTATACTTGGTAGCATCGCCATTCATAAATAGTAAAAATTATCATAAATACCACGAATATGAGATAAATAGAGAGAATAGATAGATGAAGGGAATAAAGGAAAGAGGAATAATGAAGAGTAAAAGGCGTTAATTAGACCATAAGAGGTTGATAAAGCAGATGTATTATGGAAATTAGCCCACAGAGGGAGGAAGAAGGGGAAGGGGAGGAAGAGAAGGAAAGAGAGGAAGAGGAGAATTAGTAAACTGTGATAAATACAGGAATAAGTGATGTGTGTGATGAAAAGTGCTATAAGTAAGGTGGGTTGAGGGAGAGAAGTGTGTTTGTAAGTAAAATTTAAGTACTGTACAATTGATTCAGAAGACAAATAAAAGTGTGGATGAAAAGTGTGTTTTAAGTAATAAGTACAAGTAATTTAAACTACTTATTAATGGTGTAGAAGAATGTGTGTGTTTGTAAGTAACATTTAAGTACGAGTGATTTAAACGACAATTAATGGAAAGAAGATTACGAGTTACTTTACGAACTTTTGAGAATTACACTTAAGACTTAAATCAACTATTCCACTTAAAGTAAAAAGCTGGTCAGAGGAATACATGACCTATGCTGACCTATGCTGACCTATGTTACCCTGTCTTGACCTAAGTTGCCCTATATTGACCTATGTTGCCCTATGTTGACCTATGTTGCCCTATGTTGCCCTATGTTGACCTATGTTGACCTATGTTACCCTATGTTGACCTATGGCAGACATGACCACACGAGTTGAAGAAAGTTGGTCGGAAAGGATTAAAATTATCATATAAACACTGAAAAATGAACAGACAGACTACAGTGATTACTATAATAGAACCGTGAGTTAGTGAGGGATATAATAGATGGTGGTATTAGTATTAATTTATGGCTCAGGTGAGGTGAGGGTTTGGTCAGGTGTTTAATAAGCGGTGGAAAGGGCGGTAATCTTCCTTTGAGCAGGGTTGTACTAGAGGTAATATGCCATTAAACGGATTTGACGTGTGGTAACTTACTATTAACCGGGTTGTACTACAGAAAATATGCCATTAATCGGATTTGACGTATGCTAACTTGCTATTAACGGGGTTGTACTACAGAAAATATGCCATTAATCGGATTTGACGCGTGGTAACTTACTATTAACCGGGTTATACTACCAAAAAAAACCCACTATTAAGCGAGCCTGAAGAGCAGTAACCTTTTATTAAGCGAGTCTGGCGAGCACTAAATAGTCCTTCATAAGCGGTTCCATAATTATGCACCTCGCCTCAACTACTAATAAGCGGATCTACTCACCGATAATCTGATATTTAACCAGGGATTTAATGTGTACCAGCTGAGTGGGTAACCCCGTGTCCACCCAGCTGTGAATAGGTACGTACAGTCCCCTTCACTAGTGCGTTTACAGGGGTGCAGCGTGGCAGCCCTGTGTTTGTTTACATTAGACAGAAGGAAACTCGCAATGGAATCAAATTAAAACAATAGAGAGAGAGAGAGAGAGAGAGAGAGAGAGAGAGAGAGAGAGAGAGAGAGAGAGAGAGAGAGAGAGAGAGAGAGAGAGAGAGAGAGAGAGATAATCAGTGACAAGTCTAACAAATACCTCAAAGATAATGATTTGTGGAATGTTTATATGACGAGAGCCCCTGTAAACGCACTAGTGAAGGAGACTGTACCCAACTCTAAGGTTGGTGAGGTGAAAAGGGAGTCAGGTGCAGTGCCGAGTGAACTGAGTTGTTAGTAATGAGTAATTTATACCTGAACTGTCCCCCATTGAACAGGCAGTTAGGCATATGAAAAACACCTTATTTTGTGTGTGTGTGTGTGTGTGTGTGTGTGTGTGTGGGAAATAATCGGATTTTCACACACAGTAAATTATTATCATTTAACTGGTACGGAATGCACTTAATAAGCGGAGTCCACTTACACTGAATTATTAAATATCAGGCAAGGTTTATTGTGCTGGAATTTGACATAAAGCGGATTTGACTTAAGTAAATTAATAGTTAGCGACGTTAACGAGCGCTAAACGAGAAATAAGCGAGTTTGATGAACGCTAAACATTGATTTAAGCGAATATGTATAGCGCTAAATAAGGATAAGCAAGTTTTACGTGCGCCATATAGAATAAAAGTGATACTGACGAGCACTAAATTAAGCGAGTTTTACCTGGGCTATGTAGAGCATAAACGAATTGGGCGACCGCTAAACACTAAATAAGCGAGTTTGATGACCGCTAAACACTAAATAAGCGAGTTTGATGACCGCTAAACACTAAATAAGCGAGTTTGATGACCGATAAACACGAAATAAGCGAGTTTGATGATATATATATATATATATATATATATATATATATATATATATATATATATATATATATATATATATATATATATATATATATATATATATATATATATATATATATATATATTATTCCCGGTAAATCAGGATTAAAACGAGTTTAACGAGCGCTTAATGGAAAATAAACTTGTTTTATCCTTCTTAAATACTATTTATACTCGTAAGACAGGTGATTTAAACTCCAATTAATAGAAAAAAAACTAGTGTAACGACGCTAATTAGATGTGCATTTCACCACTAGGAGTAAAATAAGCGAGTCTGATTGACCCCTGATTAAATAAGAAGCGTATTTTATCCCCATTACTATTTTAGCAACTTTGCTAAATTGTTTAGACTCTTATTTGACTAATCTTAACTAGGGAAAATAAGCGAACATGAAGTACGCTTAATGAGAAAAAAATCAGAGTATTTAATTAGTGTGTTCTTGAAAATAAAAACAAATAAAATAAACAATTGAGGTCAAGTTTGAAATAAGTTAAATCTTACCTACATTAATATAGGCCCATGTGACGTAATGAAGAGGACATTATAAAAAAAAAGCGAGTGTCTTGCAAATTGAACCCCCCCCCCCTCCCGGCTGATTTATTAATAAGCGTATATGACACATACTAAGTGGAAAATAAGCAAGTAACCAAAGATTAATAAAGGTTTAACCTCATTTAACCCCTTCATAATACTAACACACACTCATGATTTGTTAATGGTCAGTCAGTCATGTCTAAACGACCTCCTGACAGCTTGGAAACACTTACCCCTCTAACTTGTTATTTCATCGTCATTCGTCATCATTTTCGTCCCCCTCAGACATCACGCGACGACTATGTAAACGACTAGGTATTATTATCATTATTATTATTGTTATTCTTAATATTAATACGCTACTGGGTCACCTAATTCTCAACTGTCACCTTATTGGTTGACTTAGCTCGTTTCCCGTCACTCTATTGGATGCCATTATTTTACTCTGTGCATTCTATTGGTTGACACATCCATTTACTGTTACCCCTTATTGGTTAGCTCGACCGTTCGCCTTCACCCTATTGGTTGACACATCCATTTACCGTCACCCCTATTGGTTAGCACGAACGTTTGCCGTCTCCCTATTGGCTGACTAACCTACCGTTACCTTACTGGGCGCCACACACGTAGGGATAATCCTATTGGCTGGAACAACCGTGTCAGGTAATGCAGGAAGAGGAGGAAGAGGCAGAAGAGGAGGGGGGGGGGAGGCAGAAGAAGGCGAGGAGAGGCAGAGGTGGAGGAAGAGAAAGGAGGAGAAAGGTAGAAGAGTAGGAGGGCAGAGTGGGAGGAGGAAGACAGAAGAAGAACAAGGAAGAGGCAGAAGAGGAAGAGACTACCCCTTAATGATCAACCGTCCAATCACTTTATAACAGCCAACTACCCAATCCCCCGTTAAATGACCAGTTAACTACCCAATCACCACAGTCCACCTGCTAACCGCCAGTTATTGCAACAAATCACTACTGTATATTTATTCAACCATTTGACTCGATAAATTACCGCCTTTTGGGATCATATTAGTCAGGCCATTTTGAGTCGGATATAACATAGCGTGTGTCATATCCGGCTGTAAATAAAGAGTAAATAAATCATTGATAATAAAAAGGAAAATAGAATAGTTGCAATAACCTGAAATAACTAACATGTAAAAAAAAAATTACGAATTCCGATTTTTTCTGATTGTATTTTTTTTCCGACGAATTTGGGTTTTTTACTCATTTTTGACATTTTTTTTGTACACGAAATTTTTGGTCTTATTGAATTTAGATTTTTTAATATATATAATTATTTTTTTCCAAGATTCAAAATTTCTTCCCTCCAGTCCCCCACTCCCTACCCCATCCTGCCCCCACCCCTCCACCCCACCCACCCCATCCACCCCCACCCCAAAATCACCCCAAACTTAATTTACAACCCATACTTATTAATTTTTTGAGGTGATCTCTCTTTCAGTAGCTGCTGGATCGCTGTTTCTAATTACGTAGAAGAAGTGAGGAGGAGAAAGAGAGAGAGAGAGAGAGAGAGAGAGAGAGAGAGAGAGAGAGAAAAGAGACACACACCTTCTCACTCAGAAAGAGACAGACAGACAGACAGAGACAGAGCGAGACAGAGAAAGAGAATAATAATCAGTGACAACTCTAACACAGTCAGGTTCTCTCACCAAAATGAAATTCTTGCGTCTAATTTCGACTTGGTTGGGCCAGCCAGGATTCAGGAGGGGGGGTGGGGGGTGGGAGTCATTGTAAATTAATCATCGGCAAGGTATACATAACTCTTCAGAACTCATGTGGAGAGAGAGACACACACGGACAGACCCCATCACCAGACAGACGAGAGAGAGAGAGAGGAATAGGGGATAGGATTTTCTTCTTTTCTCTCTCTCTCTCTCTCTCTCTCTCTCTCTCTCTCTCTCTCTCTCTCTCTCTCCTGTTGTTTCCTCTCTTTTCCACCTTCCCTCTCACTCTGTCATTCCTCCTCCCTATCAGTCTCTCTCCTCTACTCTCTGTCTCTCATTCCCCTGCTTCCTTCAACCCTCTGTGTCTCCAGCTCTCCCCTATTCCCTCCTCCTCCTTTCCTCCAGTACTTTCCTCATCTCTCTCCTTTACCTCCTCCTCCTCCTCCTCCTCCATGCCTCCAGCCCCGCCGTGTTATTCTCTAAGGTGATCAAACACTCCACTTGTGTCCTCAAGGTGGGGAAGGGTCCTCCTCGGCGTGTTTTGGTTTCCCCCATAATTACCTGCTCACAAGAACTCGCTACAGGAGTCGACCCCTGTCTTACCGTCAACAATACCCCAGGAATGAAAACAATACCAACTGCTAATTACCTCTAATCAGCTCCTCTCATTTGACTTGGAGCAGTAATCAGGAGGGAAGCCAATGTGTGTGGATAGAAAAGAATTTAATCCAGCTTATAGGAGAGCCCATTCTGTTTACCCTCTATCCTCCTCCTCCTCCTCTTCATCCTCCTCCTCCTCCTCCTGTGTCCGTCGGAGAACCTGGTCGATTCTTCTTCTTTTTTCTTTAGTGGTGTAATCCACCTTAATGATAGGCAATCACTGTAAGATTAACTGCACCATCTAAGGATCCTCTCCTCTTCCTCCTCGTGCTTATCTCTTCCTGATAATGGGGAGAAGAGAAATTCTCAGGGAAGAAAATGGAAAGTGCTGGGTAGGGAAAGTGTTGGGGGAAGTTGTAGGCTGTAGTGCCACTCCCGAGGGAGGATGGAGAGAGCTGCTAGGTCGGGGGCTGGGGCGGGGTGGGCCGAGGGGGCCACGCGTCCACCGACCATCCCCGCCTCCGTATAACCTGGATGGACGACAACCGTAAACAAGCCGGTGTGTCGCAGGCGAAAACTTTCCCGGAGCTGTACAACAAGGATACGACTCCCACCACAGAGGCTTACCACAAAAAAGAACTCTTTAGTGTAACTCAAGCGTCAGGTTCTCGACGGTCGACTTTAAACCTTCCCCCCTACCAGGAGCTGACAGAAAATAATAGTTTTTTTGCCCTTGTATATTACAAATAGGAAGGTGTAGCATGGAGGAGAGGGTGAGGAAGTGGTTGGTCCCAGGCTGGGCTGGTCGTTGCCAACTAGCGCCTCACGAGCGGTGGCCCTCTGGACCCTGCCATTGGGGCTCCACTCTGCATGTAAATGACTTGTTTATGTGAAGGTGAATGTAGTGAAAAGTTGGCTGGAGCTAATAGAGTGCCGGGTATGTGGGCAGGAGCCAATGGGCGTGAAGGACGGGAAACACTGCTTGTTCCTGGGACGTCGCTGGTCGAGTACTGCTGCCGGGAAGGAGCGACTGACTCACCACGAGGACACCCTCTCACACCTTCGCTTGCCTCCCACATGTACCTCTCTTGTGCTTTATATCAAAACTTTTTCTTACTGGAGAACGAACTGTTTTCCAAGTTATTATTGGCGTGTTGAGGACGAGGCTCAGACGCGAGAGGTAGAGGGGGGTGATGTGGAAGACGGGGGAGGAGGAGGGAGAGGAGGAGGAGGGCGAGGATTAACTAAACTCTCGACTTGGAGGACTTGTACACAAAGTTGTGGGGGCTGATTGCTCGGCTGTTCACTAGCTCCGATATGGCTGCCGCTCGCTGACTGTGGCTGGCAGTCCGTTATTCGCTGGCTGGAAGTCCGTTGTTCGCTGGCTGGAAGTCCGTTGTTTGCTGACTTGCAGTTATTCGCTGGCTGGAAGTCCGTTGTTCGCTGGCTGGCAGTCAGTTGTTTGCTGACTTGCAGTTATTCGCTGGCTGGAAGTCCATTGTTCGCTGGCTGGCAGTCGTCCGTTGTTCGCTTGGCTGGAGTCTCTTGCTCACTGGCTCAACCATCCAGTGACAGACGCTGAAATCACGAAGACAAGCAAATCACCTGTGGTTACCCAGACCCTGAATTCAGGTCCTCTCCAATATGCAGACACGAAAACCTTCGATACACTGATCCGAAACCTCACATATCTGGCTACCCTTTCTCCCAACCACCACCACCACCACCTCCTCCTCCTCCTCCTCTACCACGAATCCTTACCCCTCCTCCCCTACCCAAGCACCTCCTAGAACCTCGCCAACAACCTACACCCTCACAAATTAACCCAGGCTGGCTGCTGAGAGTGTTCGGTAGTCCACAATACGATCAATAAAGAGCCTTTCCCAGCGACGCATAATCAGATAAACAAGAACCCATATGCCGGCTGAGACCGCCCGCTGATGCGTATCTTGACCTGATCAATATGAGCTGGCCAAAACGTGCGCTACACACCATTACCTCCTGTTGACGTAAAGGCCTCCCGACAGTTTTAAAAAAGGTTCCACTGGGCAAGTACTATTTAACAGGGGAACTTAATTACAACCTGGGTGCTCTCTACTGGAGGTCTGGAGCGAGAGAACTACAGTAACTGGCTGCAGGGAGGCGATGTGTCGTGTTTATAGCAGTACAGTTTTGGCTTACTAATGCTTCTGTTAGCCATGTTTTATGCGTCTAATGTATGTATGTATGTATGTATCACGTATCCTGGCAATACATAAGTGACATATTTTGCTGTATATATAATGTAAATATATGAATCACCACAACACATGTCCTGTATATTGAGACGTGTCCTATTTTTTAACTCATATGGGGACACACACACACACACACACACACACACACGCTATAAACATCTCTCTCTCTCTCTCTCTCTCTCTCTCTCTCTCTCTCTCTCGTAAATGCATGCAGGAAGGGTCTCTAAGGTTTTAATAATGCATGAGTCTCCCATATATGTCTTACATATATGCATAAGACATATCTCTACGGTTTAACTAGATGCATGAGGTGCCTGGCTGGCCTCCCCTGGACAACACACTGAAAGAAAATGTCACTATTCTCAACAGTACCGCTTGATAACTTGCCTATTTCTCCCACTGACAGTTTGCCTATTTCTGCTTCTGACTGTTTGCCTATTTCTGCCACTGATAACTTGCCTATTTCTCCCATTGACAGCTTGCCCATCTCTGCTTCTGACGACCTATTTCTGCTTCTATCTGCCTATTTCTACCACTGATAATTTGCCTATTTCTCCTACTGATAACTTACCTATTTCACACACACTACCCACCAGCCTATTTCTAACTCTTCTTTATTGCAATGATCTTTTCATCCTTATTCCTACCTTTATCATCGTCCCCTCGTATCTCTTCTTATCTTTATTATCATTACCACACCTTTATATCTCACCTACTCTTATCAGTATGCACCTTTATACCGTTACCCTTTAATTACAGGTAAACATGCCGTAACTAGAACGAAGTAAGTGAGTACAACGTAAAAAAAAATGCAACTGAACGTAAATTTGTTATTGTGTAGCATCGAACATCATCACCACATAACAAAATTTATAACACAGCATAACATAACATAACATAGATATATATGACGTAATTCCATAACAGAAACAAAGAAATAATCCAAACAGCATAATTATCATATCACTTAATAACATAACATAAAGGCATAACATTATCATTACGTAGATAACAGATGAAATTAACACATAACACAATCAATAACATAACATATATTTTAGAGTATATTGGCCACCAGGAGACGAACGAGTATACCTTTAATGAGATGAGGAGTATACCAGGTGTGTCCAGGTGTGTAGTTAGTGTTAATATGAAAGGTTATGCGCATTATATCGGCCAGGTATATCAGCTGTCCGTGTGATAGTGATCAAGAGGGTGGGGGAGGATTGGGGAGAGTGTAAATTAATTCAGCGAAAAGTATAGTGTAGTGTAGTGTGTGTGTGTGTGTGTGTGTGTGTGTGTGTGTGTATGTTGACTCATTATGACTGGTCGATTCACTAAGGTTCTGATCCACTCACTATGACTCTGATCGACTCACTATGACTCTGATCGACTCACTATGACTTTGATCGACTCACTATGACTCTGATCGACTCACTATGACTCTGATCGACTCACTATGACACTAATCGACTCACTATAACTCTAATCGACTCACTATGACTCTGATCAACTCACTATGACTCTGATCGACTCACTATGTCATTGGTATAGAGTATAGACGGGCAGAGAGGTAGCGGCCTCCCTTATGCGCGGCTAACTCAGCTTAACTCAGCTAAACTCAGCTAAACTCAGCTTAACTCAGATCAAAGTCAATTACCAACTACCAGAAGGGGGCGGGCCAGCTCCCTCCCTAAATATGCCCGCTGACCACCTGATGCTTGTACTACACCGTCCTGGGAAAAACAAAACTCAAGTACTTTTATCAAGAAGGCTATTGAGACCCAAGCTTTACTCTGACCATCCTAGGATATAAAAAAGAATTTGTTCCATAATGTACTCGTGTTATGGACTCTTTATGTGTATATTTTGTACTCGTTATTTACTTTTGCGTACTTATGAATTAATTTTAAGTTATATTCGATATGTACTCAGTATGTAATCGTCTGATATACTCCTAGTGTACTCAGTGTGCAATCGTCTGATGTACTCACCGTGTACTCAGCTTGTAATCATGTGAGGTACAGTACTCCCTAGTATGCAGTAAATCAATAGTTACCCTCTTGAATAATTACATCCATAAATCCGGGTAGTGTTGTGGGCATTAATAATAAGAAATAAAAAGTTCAAGGGTTGGGATATTGTTCTTACACCCTCACCGCCCACTAATACACCCTCACCGCCCACTAATACACCCTCACCGCCCACTAATACACCCTCACCACCCACTAATACACCCTCACCACCCCACTAATACACCACCCACTAATACACCCTCACCACCCACTAATACACCCTCACCCACCCACCACCGCCCACTAATACACCCTCACCACCCACTAATACACCCTCACCGCCCACTAATACACCCTCACCGCCCACTAATGCACCCTCACCGCCCACTAATACACCCTCACCGCCCACTCCCTCACCGCCTACTAATACACCCTCACCATCCACTACACCCCCACCACCCACTACACCCCTCACCACCCACTAACACCCTCACCCCACTACACCCTCACCACCCACTAATACCCCTCACCTCCCACTAATACACCCTCACCACCCACTAATACACCCTCACAACCCACTAATACACCCTCACCACCCACTAATACACCCCTCACCACCCACTAATACACCCTCCCCACTAATACACCCTCACCACCCACTACACACCCTCACCACCCACTAATACACCCTCACCACCCACCTAATACCCCTCACCCACCACACTAACCCCACACCCTCTACCCACTACACCCTCACCACCCACTACACCCTCACCATCCCACTACACCCTCACCACCCTCACCACCCACTACCTCACCCTCACCACCACACACCTCACCACCCACTAATACACCCTCACCACCCACTACACCCTCACCACCCACTAATACACCCTCACCTCCTATTATACAGTACCATTAAACATCCAAATTACAAGTCCTCTTTACACGCCCCAATTACAAGTCCTCTTTACACGTCCCAATTACACATCCCAATTACACGTCCTCATTACAAGTCCTTATTACACATCCCAATTACACGTCCTTATTACACGTCCCAATTACACGTTCCCCAATTACTCCCAATTACCCTGGTGGTGGCGGCCCAGAGCGACGTGTATGGCTCGTGTCGTCCTTGTTAAGATGTTAATGAGCAAAAGTTGTTCTGTCTAACCTTGTCTGTCTTGGTCTGTCTGTCTTGGTCTGTCTATCTGTCTGTCTGTGGTCGTACATCTAGTCCTCTCTCTCTCTCTCTCTCTCTCTCTCTCTCTCTCTCTCTCTCTCTCTCTCTCTCTCTCATCTTTCCCTATATCCATTCCTCTCTCCAATCTCTTCCTGTCTTCCTCTTCCTCTTCCTCATCTTTCATCTTCCTCCCTACTCCTCTCCCTCTTAAAAAAATATCTTCCACTCCCTTCCTCCTCTTTAAAAATTCTTTCTCCCTCCTTCCTTCTCCTCCCTATTCCTTCTTCTTCTTCTTCCTCCTTCCACCTCTATTGCCATTATCCTTACTTCTCTTCTCGTTTCTTCTTAACAGCTTCACCCTCTTACCCTCTTGACAGACATTACTCTCTCTCTCTCTCTCTCTCTCTCTCTCTCTCTCTCTTTCTCTCTCTCCCTTACACTTCCTTCTCTACCCTCTATATTCCCCTCTCCTCTCCTTCCCCTCTCTTCTTCCTCTTACTCCTTATGCCTACCCTCTTTTCCACTTTCCCTCCCTATTCTCTTTCTCTCTCACCGCTCCCCTCCCCTCTCTCCTTCTCTCCCAAGACTAAGCCTCTCCCCTCTCCCCTTATTTCCTCTTCCTCCCCTCTCCCCTCCTCTCTCCCCTCCTAAAACTCATCACATCCCCCTCCCCTCTCTCTCCTTCTCTTCCTCTTCCTCTCCCCTCCCTTTCTTTCTCTCTCCCCTCTCCCTTTCTTTCTCTCTCTCCCCTCTCCCTTCTCTGTCTCCCCCTCCCCTCTCCCTTTCTGCCTTCTCCCCCCTTCCCCTTCTCCCTCTCCCTTCTCCCCCTTCCGCTTCCTTCTCTCCCCTCTCCCCAGTGGTGCAATTCCACCTAACTTCTACCTGAGTGAAGACCCTTAGCTCGCATTCAAGGATTGGCTAATCTCTACGTCTATTGGCGGAAGTGTGATTGGATATTCGGTGATGATTAGGGTAGGGGGGGGTAGGGTACTAATCAGGCTAAGAGGGAAGGCTTGATTAGCTCAGAGGGGGTAGAGGAGAGTAGGCCTTAATTGGGCGAATTTTTAACATATCTGCTTGGTTGACTCATAATCGTTTCTGATTGGTTGTCTCATAATCATATCGGATTTGTTGACTTGTTTAATTAATTCTGATTGGTTAAACTTTATTTCTGATTGGTTATGTTGTTATTTATCTTCTGATTGGTTTCCTCATAATTATTTCTGATTGACTGCCTCATAATAAATTCTGATTGGTTATCTCATCATTATATCTCAATGAAAGACTCATAATTATTTCTGATTGACTCCCCCATAATTATTTGGATAATCTGTTTTAATTATCCAGATATTCACACACACACCTCAAATTTACAAACTGCTACAAAATGCTTTAAGAAATTCTATATAAATATTATTGCTGTGCTCTTTCTCTTCATTATTATTATTATTATCATCAACGTCTTCCTTTATGCACACAGTTCTTTTTGCTAGCTAGAGGTGAGTGTGTTTCCTGCTCAACAAACACACACAAACACATTAATTATTGTCAAGTGTTTGGAAGGGTTTATTGATGCTTGCTATATACGAGAGAGAGAGAGAGAGAGAGAGAGAGAGAGAGAGAGAGAGAGAGAGAGAGAGAGACAGGTATAATCAGCAAATAACAGCTGACTCATCCCTTATTTATATCCCATACCATTATCACTAAACTTACACCTCACACATTCTTGACACACTCATTCACATTATGAAGTCACTGCCTAACATTCAACATTCACTACATATATTATTTTCACTACCTCCTATATACGACTCCTCTGGCTACGCTAACACATACTTTCATGAATGTTTAATGCGATAAATAAATAAACAAATAAATAAAATCAATCAATCAATAAATAAAATAAATAAATAAATAAAAAATCATCCTCTTCCTAATGCAATATTTTGGTTAATAATTTTCTTAATAATAATAGTATTTTATTTTTCCATCTAATATACTCAATATAATTAATCCTATATTATTCTTATATTCATTTTTAATTACATTTTTAGCTGTATTCATGAGACTTATACATGGTGTATTATTCCTCTGATGTATATATTCTGGTATACATAGCTTATACATTCTCGTTATTCATATTGTTACTCTCCTCCTTCTTCCTCTTCCTTCCATCCGTCTTCCTTCCCCCTACTCCTTCCATCCTCAATAATTTCAGTGTTGATTCCTTCCACTCTTAGTGCTTTAACATCCTTCAGATTAATTAAAACCAGTCACACCTCTTCCTTCCTCCCTCTTTCCTCCTCTTCTCTTCCTTCCTCCTCCTCTTCTCACCCTTCCTCCTCTTCTCTCCCTTCCTCCCTCCTCCTCCCAAACAGAATAATTCCTCCTCATCATCGTTGTTATGATTAATCTTGTGATCTTCCTTTATTATTTTCATTCTTTACTTGTATTTTTGTCATTCTCTTTACTTTCCTTCTAAACATCTTTTTTTTTTGTCTCTTAAATCTTATCTCAATATTTCTATCTTTCATTTAGGTTATTATTGCATTTTGTTCATTATCATCTTTAGTTTTCTTTTTCTTTCATTGTATATTTCTTACAATTAACCCACACACACGTATATATATCCTTCTCTTCTATATAACAAACATATTCATTCTTGCGTCTTATTAATTATTCCTTCTTCTTATTCTTCATTTTTTCTTGTACTAACATACGTCAGCTGTACTCCTTAACCACTCCTCTTCTTCTTCATCCTCTTTAACTCTCTTTCTCTCTCTCTCTCTCTATCTCTCTCTCTCTCTCTCTCATACAAAACCTCTCAACCAACATATATTTTACATCTACTAATTAATTATCTAAAAATCCTTTGCAACAAACCTCGTAAGATACTCACACGAGAGAGTTTCTAACCTAACCTAACCTGACATGACCTAACCTAACCTAACGTAACGTAACCTAATCATAACCTAAGCAGCATAATATAGTCTTAACAGTTCTCTTTCTATCATTATCCACTAATCCTTTCTCCATCCACACTTATCCAGCCCTCATTCAATACATACACTTCTCTCTCTCTTTATATCCATTCACTTCTCTACCTCCACGTCTCTACCTCCACTTCTCACCCCTTATATACAGGGTGTCTCAAAAAATGTACACAGACGGTCTTGTAGATTTTTACGATCATTATGTGAGTCTCTGTAATTACATCACCATAACTATTCTTACTTGTTGACATGTGATGTTTCTCAGAACGTTATGGAAGACTTCACCTCACCTCAATTCATCATCACCTCACTTCACTTCACCTAACCTCACCACCTCACCTCCCCTAACCTCACATCACCTTACCACCTCACCTCACCTAACCTCACATCACCTTACCACCTCACCTCACCTCACCACCTCACCTCAAACACTATAACTACCAACACTACCATAATAACACTGCCATGAACACACAAACAAGTTACTTATATTTTTTCTAACAGCCAAATTAAATTCCATCTTAATATGCTCTAAATGACACTATAATTCCGTAATCGACTTTCATATAACCACAATGACCTTTATAACCGGCCAAAATCACTGTAATTCTGTATTCTACCGTGGTATAATCTTATTAGCTTGTTAACCGGAGGGAGTGAACGGTATAATTTTTTCCCCAGTCTACCCTAATATAATCACACTGTGTATACACGTACAAGAAATACTTACCGTAATAATAATTCTTCCTTCTTTATTTAATGTAATCATAAATGGTTAGGTTTGGTTAAGTTTGGTTAGGTTAGGTTACGTTTGGTTTGGAAAAAAGGTAATATTTTCTCACCTTAACAATACTCTTAAAAGATTAGGTTAGGTTAGGTCAGGAAAAAGGTAATATATTCTCACCTTAAAACTCTTAAAAGGTTTGAGATAATATTGAGTAGGTTTAATAAATTCTATCTTGTGACGTGATCAAACGCTAGCTACTTGATAATTGAAGGTTCCCTTTGTTCCTCCCACTCCAATATAGCTCCTCCCACTCCAACATAGCTCCTCCCACTCCGACATAGCTCCTCCCATTCCGACATAGCTCCTCCCACTCCAATATGGCTCCTCCCACTCCGACATAGCTCCTCCTACTTCGATAT
Source organism: Homarus americanus (assembly GCF_018991925.1). Classification (NCBI taxonomy): domain Eukaryota; kingdom Metazoa; phylum Arthropoda; class Malacostraca; order Decapoda; family Nephropidae; genus Homarus; species Homarus americanus. Next base: position 172,367 of record NW_024746036.1, read on the forward strand.
AGCTCCTCTCATTCCAACATATCTTCTACCACTCCAACATAGCTCCTCCCACTCTGACATAGCTCCTACCACTCCAAAATAACTCTTCCCACTCCAACATAGCTCCTCCTACTCCCGACATAGCTCCTCCTTCTCCTATATAGCTCCTCTCACAACGATATAGCTCCTCCTACTTCGATATAACTCCTCCCAACTCCAACATAGCTCCTCCCACTCCCCACATAGCTCCTCCCACTCCCAACATAGCTCCTCCCACTCTCACCATAGCTCATCCCACTCCCATCATAGCTCCTCCCACTCCAACATAGCTCCTCCCACTCCAACATAGCTCCTCCCACTCCGACGGCATTGTAAACAAAATAAGCGAGACTTTTGGCCAGTCATCTCTACACCTCAGCCCAACACTGACGATAGAATGATAAAAGGTTATTGTATTAATAAATGATGAATGTATTGGTTAAGTTCATGGCATTAGAGGCGGATATGTCCCTGAGCATCAATATTTCATAGGGAGTCTTTTACAGTGAGGCTAAAATCTGATTGGACCTGACCGAGGTGTGTCAATTTCAAGCGATTTGATTGGCTCTTGAGATAATGAGCGGTGTCTGAGAAGAAAAGTAATACAAACTAACCTAACTTAACCTAACCAATGATATCCTAACCTAACCTAACTTAACGTCACCTAGCCTAACCAATGAGATCGTAATGTTACCTAACCTCACCTAACCAAACATAACCTAACCTAACCAGCAATATCATTCATCTATATACAGGATATTTCCAGTAACTTCATAATTTAATGGTAATATCAGGATAATTCCCAATGACAGAACGACACTTTTATAGCATCAAGGAAGATGACGAGTCTCAATCACGGAGATCTTATCACCAATCAGATATGCGAGGTTCTTATCAATTAACCAATCAGAGACACGAAGTGATTACCAATTAACCAATCAGAGGTGTGAAGTACTGACAAGAATACCAATCAAAGAGTGGAAGTACTACTTACTATTTTAACCAATCAGAGACATGAAACACTGACCAGGCCACCAATCAGAGACATGAAACACAGATCAATTCACTAATTAAAGTTAGTGACTAAACACAGAACCATCTCTCTTTCTCTCTCTCTTCTCACTCACTCTCTATCTTTCTCTCTTTTAGCGTCAATTCATACCTCTGCGCCCACCCTCTCTCTCTCTCTCTCTCTCTCTCTCCTCTCTCACTCTCTCTCTCTCACTCTCTCTCTCTCTCTCTCTCCTCTTGCCAACTCACTTCATACATACTACATCAACTCTCTCTCTCACTCTCTCTCTCTCTTATCAACAATTCTCTTTCACTTCCTTTCATTGCTCTATCTTCCTCTTCATTCATTCTATTCTATTTTAGGTCCTACATTATACACTATTTGTTAATAATTGTAAGTCTCTTTTCTTACATTATTCACTGTTTATTAATTATCTTTGACAGTGTTATTATCTATTATTCATTACACCCATTTATCTATCTTCATCATATATCATTTATTATTCATTCTCTGTTATTCATTATATTCTATCCATAGTTTATTATTTATGTATTATCTCCAATATTCAATTATTATCCATCAATTACCCATTATTTATTATTTATCGTCTATTCCCTCCTATTATTCTTTAGCCATTATCTATTGTTTATCATCTTTTATTAGTGACTTTCAATCTATTCTTCATTATCTCTTATTACCAATCATTTATTATTTGTTACCCATTATCCACCAGTTTCTTATACATATTAAACCTCATCTTTATTGTCATCACTCTCTCACTCTCTCTCTCTCTCTCTCTCTCTCTCTCTCTCTCTCTCTCTCATCATTCGTCTTCTGGTTCCTCCTTGTATCACATTCTCACTTTAACCCTATTTTTCTAAATTTTCCTCCACTCCCTCATTCTAACATTCTCTTTCACTCTCCATCATTCTTCCTCACTCTCCATCATTCTTCATCACTCCCCAGCATTCTTCCTCACTCTCCAACATTCTTCCTCACTCTCCAACATTCTTCATCACTCCCCAGCATTCTTCCTCACTCTCCAACATTCTTCATCACTCCAGCATTCTTCCTCCTCTCTTAACATTCTTCATCACTCCTCCTTTATTCTTCCATCACTCTCCAGCATTCTTCCTCCTCTCTAACATTCTTCCATCCCTCATTAACATTCTTCATCACTCTCCATCATTCTTCATCACTCTCCAGCATTCTTCATCACTCCCCAGCATTCTTCCTCACTCTCCAACATTCTTCATCACTCTCCAGCATTCTTCCTCACTCTCCAACATTCTTCATCACTCTCCAGCATTCTTCATCACTCCCCAGCATTCTTCCTCACTCTCCAACATTCTTCATCACTCTCCAGCATTCTTCATCACTCCCCAGCATTCTTCCTCACTCTCCAACATTCTTCATCACTCTCCAGCATTCTTCCTCACTCTCCAACATTCTTCATCACTCTTCAGCATTCTTCCTCACTCTCCAACATTCTTCATCACTCTCCAACATTCTTCATCACTCTCCAGCATTCTTCATCACTCCCCAGCATTCTTCCTCACTCTCTAACATTCTTCATCACTCTCCAGCATTCTTCCTCACTCTCTAACATTCTTCCTCACTCTCCAACATTCTTGATCATTCCCCAGCATTCTTCCTCACTCTCTAACATTCTTCCTCACTCTCCAGCATTCTTCCTCACTCTCCAACATTCTTCCTCACTCTCCAGCATTCTTCCTCACTCTCCAACATTCTTCCTCACTCTCCAGCATTCTTCCTCACTCTCTAACATTCTCCTTCACTCTTTAATACTCACGCTAACATTCTTCCCACCAAAAGAAACGCCAAATAAATATCGCCTAAAGAAAAGAAAATTAAAATCGCCAAAATTTTAATCAGCCGGTCGCCAAATGCTAATTAAAATTACCCAAAGCAAAGAACACTGAAACCGCCAAATGGAGAACCAACAAAAGTGACCAAAAACTAACCAACTTAAATCGCCAATAATTCCTCCAACTTGTTTATGGCCCTTATAGGTTAGGTTAGGTTAGGTACACAGCGAATACACCTCAATATGTAGTCTAATTTAAGCCTTTACACGGTACACAAATAAGGCGACAGGGTAGTTGGCATTGCACTTGATTGTCTTCATCCCCCAAAACTGTAAATTTAGGTACCTACTCACAGCTGGGTGGACTCGGGGTGCCCAGGACGCAAAACCAAAGATGCTTAAATACCAAGAAACGAGCGTTGTATTAACTCAGCCACCTCACCCTTCATACACCTTATGTTTAACAAGAATAACATGTAAAATCTACCTAAGTTAAAGTAATTGGAAATGTTAAAATCACCGACAACATCGCTAAATGAGACACAGAACCGGGTAATAGTTGTCTAAATGAATGACACTTGTAGTAAGCAAGCCAAGAAAAATCGTCAAAACCGACAGCAAATTGACGAAAAAAAGGCAACAGAAATACCATAAAGTAGCATCCGTTAGTATAGGAGACAGGAATAGCTACTTGGCGTAATGATGTACCTAACCCCTCCCTCACCCCTCACCCCTCCCTCACCCCTCACCCCTCCCTCACCCCTCACCCCCCCTCACCCCTCACCCACAGACAGCCTCGCTACTACATCGCTTTCTACTTTAAAAAGAAAACAAAAAATAATCTACAACTCTTAAAAAAAAAATCAATTATCACAGTAAATATTAACGTGAGATTCGTCGATTGCAGCTGCCGATATATTTCATTTGGCGGGTTTTTTTGGCGGGTTATTTCGTCTGGCTATATGATTCATTTGGTGAGGATTTTGGCGGGCTATATCACCTGGCTATACAAATCATGTTTCATACGGTGTGCGGCTTTAGGTGATGGTGTAGCAACTGGTATATAAACAACAAATGTCTATCTGTGTGTCTATCTATCTATCTATCTAATAAGGGGCTTCTATTGACGATAATAGTTGGCTATATATTTCACTTAACGATTTCTTGTAGATAGTCATTTAGTGTCTAGTTTGTGGAGGTTTTAGTTGGCTATATAAATCAGTTCCCTTTAGTTTTGGTTATACATTCACCTGTGTTTTAATCTTTGGCTATTTAGAGTTTCTTTGAAATTTCACCTGGCTATATATTTCCCCTGGCGGTCTCTTCAGCGATTTCAGTTGGCGGTTTTTGACGGATAAAGTTTATGCATTTTTTTTATTTTTTTTTTATGAATATTTTGTTTATTGTTGTGATTTTTAAGTCGGTTAATTCTTCCAGTATTTAATGTAATTATTTAAATTACATAAATTTGATAAAGGAATAAATTCTCTTATAACCAGGAATTTAAGTATAATACAATTAGATATTTATTTATGGTATTTAATTTGAATTGTAGTCGTTAACTTAGCTTTTATTTCCGACTTTTCCTATGGCATTTAACTACGGTATTTATTGGAAGAATATAAATTAGAATTTTTCTAATAGGAATTTACCAGAGATGGAGGAAGTTAATTAATTGGAATTTAACTCTTAGTATTTAACCATGAATATAACCTAGCATTTAACTGAGAATTTAACCCAGGTATTTAACTAAGAAATTAAACCTTTACAATTAAACAGGAATTCAACTGTAGCATTTACCCAACCAGATAATTCTAGCATTAACCTAACATTAACCAGAACAATACACCCATTTGACTGTAATAATACCAAGGTTTTTATTAATGCTCCTGGGTATTTAATTCCTATTCTGGATTTACCGAGTAATTTTTTACGCCTAGGGAAGAATTAATTTTACACTTTGATGATATACTCTATAGTTAGGTACCATAGACTATATAACGAGGGGGAACAAAATATAGCAGTTCCGGGTTACATTATCAGGTTATAGTTTCCGGTTTGTTATATCAAATAGCACTTATAATATTTCCGGGTTGGTGATATTACCATAACTCCTATATTATGTTGTGTTATATAAAAGGTATAGTATTAAGTATAACTGATATAGTGTAGACGCTCCTATGTATTAGTCTTTGCTATATTATTCCTATTCAATGGTTTTATATACTATGCTAAATATTTGGTTCTCTGATATATAATTTCTAGATACATAATTTACTTATACTTTTTTAATATAATTTTAATACATATAATTTGTGATATAATTTGTATACTTTACATTACTGATGCAACTTATACTTTTATACTTTTGTTATTTTGATGTTATTTTATATATACTTTGTCTAGTTTTATACTTTTTAAACACTCTTATGCATTTAATACTTTATCACTACAATTTATACACACCTATATACTGCTACAGCAATTTCATATATTCTAAAATAAAATCCTACGAGTTTTATACATTTTTACTCGTCGCATACACAATTTAATACATAATTTCATACATCTTCATACAGCGTAATACAACTTGATATTCTTGTATGTAACGTTATTAAATTTCATACATTTGTGTTATGGTTATTCATTTCTATACAATGTTCAACAGGTTTTTATATACTTTTATACACATTTTATACAATTTTATACATTTTCATATATCTCATACACGGCCATATATATTTTATACAATCGAATAAAATTGTATAGACTCGCATACACTTGTTATACAATCTTATACAGTTCAATACAGTTTATTACACGTTTATACACACTTTATTCAATCTCATACACTTTCATACACACTTTATACAATGTTATACACTTTCATACACACTTTACACAATGTTATACACTGTCATACACACTTTACACAATATACAGTTTCATACACACTCATACACAATGTTATACACTGTCATACACACTTTACACAATATACAGTTTCATACACACTCATACACTTCCATACACACTTTACACCCTCATCTATACTTTCCTCAGAGTCTTCGTAATTTTGATCATACATAAATAAAGAATTTCATCCACAGGAGTTTTATTCTACTTTCTATACATCTACTTTCTACTGATTCTAACTACTTTCTACTGATTCTAACTACTTTCTACCGTCTGCACAGCTACTTTCTACATTCTACTGTCAATATACCTACTGCATGCTGTCAAGGAGGTGTCTTACTGTCTACTGTTCATCTCTTTTTTTTTTACTGTCAATTCACACCTTTATTTCCTGTCTACCGTCAATATCTACCATCAATTTTTATCGTCAATTCCACTCCCGTCTTGTTTCATCTTATCTACTGTCCTCTGTGCCAATTTATCAGCTCTCTATTACCGTCTACTCCCTACTATCCGTTTATCTACTGTCAATAAATCTATCTACTGTATATCTACGCTCCACTACCTATTTCTACTGTCTACCGTCTTCCGTCTAAGGCCAATTTATACACTATCCATCTACTTGCCTATTTTAATCTACATTTCTCTATCTCAACGAGTTAAGCAAAGCGGTTCTCTCCCCTACCGTGTTGCCCAACGTATAAATAATTCACGAGTATACAAATTATTACAGTATAACTTCCCAGCTTAAACCAACCGACTATTTACCGCCTCCGCAAACACTTACAAAAATAAAATTAATTAATGCCTAAATAAAAAAAAAAAAGTATCTAGATTTTTTTTGCCTTGTATATACGCGTGGATGTTTATGTGTGTGTATGGATGTGTGTGTGTGTGTGTGTGTATGGATGTATATATTTGTATGTGTGTGTGTGTATTTCGTGAGAGTGGACAATGGACAATAGGGAGAGTGAATAACGGGATCATTTGTGTAACACTAAAGTGGACGACACTAAACTTGACGCTGACACGTGCCTCCTTGTTAGGGATAATTTCTATGTGTATTGTACAGTTCTATATAAGGAAGATATGGCTGTGCTAGAGGAATTTTTTCTCTCCTCTACATTTTCCTCCACCTGTGATGTGTCTCAGATGTGTCTCGGATGTAACTACACTTATTAACTATATACGAGGTGCTTTCAGCGTCTTATCTCTGAGAAACATATCTCACTCCTCGGTATAAGAGAGATAGGGAGAGATAGCAGAACGGTTCTCCCCCTCTCTGGGTCGTGCACTAAACCGGTGTTGGTGATCTTACCTGAGGCGGGTCGAGGGGAGCAGGTGGTGGTGGTGCCTCATAGGGGCGGTGGACGACGGCATCACCTGCTGCTGATACTGACGCTGCTGCCTCCTGTTGTGTGCGTGGCTCTCCTCTCACAGCCTCCACCTCCGCCCCTCACCTCACTCTCCCTCCGGGGCCTCAAACACTCTCCTCCACACTGACTCGGAAACTTTTTGATGAGAAGAGTTTCTTTTCATCAAATTCTCCTCAAGACTAACAGTGAAAACTCCTCCTCCTCCCCGTGAAGTTAGTGTACCTCTTTTAATGCAGCCACTGAAGCAACAGTTGGGGTGAAGGACTAAGACCTTAGCGGTGCAGCACCCGTCTGTCTCTCCTGCACGTGTGCAACTCTCCTGACCACCTCCTCTGAGCGTCACTCACCAGTTGGCAAGAATTACTGTGTCCCGCAACGTTCTGGCAGAAGTCGCAGAAGGAGATGAGAGGGAGATGGCCGCGGGCGTCGCCGGTGGGGCGAGGGGCGGCGGTAAGCACGCCCCGAGGCCGCCTCGCCAGGTAGCGGAACGATGTCCCCCCGACAGACAGTGAGAACCCGACGTGGCCTGGGTGAGTGAGGGGAGACCCGGTGAGGGGACAACTAGAGGGGAGAGGCAATGTGGCCTAAGTTGAAGTAGGTAAGAGACGAACGGGACGGAGTCGAGGGTGAAGAAGAGAGTGAGGGAGAGGAGGGAGAGGTAGACGGAGAAGACCCGGCGTGTGGACGCGCGTGCCCGCCACTACTGGCCCACTGTCGCGTGTGGCTGCCACTCTCCTCCGTCCCTGGACTTGTTGCTCCGCATCTGCGCCCTGAACCCTCCACCATCGATCCGTTACCCCAACCCCCTTACCCCGCTACCAGCCCCCAACCCACCCATCCCCTTATCGCCCTCACCCCAGGTCCTCTTCCCCTCTCCCCTACCTCTCCCTTCCCCTCTCCTCCCCCACACCACCGGCGCCCCGCCAAGCGCCCCCTCTCTCACCTATTCAGGAAATAATGTAATTTTACTTGATAGCCTCTCTTCTGAGCCATTTATTTGATCGACGTTCTTATGGCGGTATTTAAGCTAACAGAATATATCCCCAGCTCGGGTTTACCATCACGCCCACTAAACTCTGCCATACAAGATATTGAATTCCAATCAATGGAGGGAGAAAATAAATTTTTCAGACGACTTGAGAATCACAAAACACGGACAGTCTGGCATGACCGGGGCGGCCGGAGTCTGCACCCAGATCACCGCTACAATTTGATTTACCAAGACCTCCCTTTGGTCAAAATAGGTGAGGGGGGAGGGGGGTCACCACCACGCCAAGGATCACCGCGGGGGGCTACCGACGACCTCAGGGGCTACGGACGACCTCGGGGGCTGCGGACGACCTCGGGAGTTAAGGACAACCTCAGGGGTTACGGACGATCTCAGGGGCTACGGACGACCTCAGAGGCTATGGGCGACCTCAGGAGCTATGGACGACCTCGGGGGCTACGGACTTAGTGAGACAAAATAAAAAATAAGGCGTTAAAAATACACTGAGACTCGACTGGGAGAAATAAGTGTGAATAAGTATTGGTGATGGACTGAGTTAGGTCGTACTAGAGGTTAGGTTAGGTTAGGGTAGTAAAGGGTAGGGTAGGGTAGGGTAGGTTAGGTTACGTTAGAAGAACAAGAAAGTTGGGTTGTTAGGTTAGGTTAGGTTATGTTTGGAAACCAAGAAAGTGAGATGGTTAAATTCTAACCAAAATTAACATCCATCAGTTAGATAAGGAGAGGCCGTTACGGTAACAGAAAATGGTCTCAGTGTAGCAGTGACAGAAAATGATGGTCTCAGTGTAACAGTGACAGAAAATGATGGTCTCAGTGTAACAGTGACAGAAAATGGTCTCAGTGTAGCAGTAACAAGACCATTACCACGACAACTTCTGGTCTGTGGTACTCAACAACACACTGTACACACACACACAGGTTATGGAAATATACTCAACATACATAAGGATAGGTAACCCTTAATACCCCTCCTCCCCCCTCCCACACTGCATTGTGGGAGGGGGGGGAGGAGGAGGAGGAGGAGGTGTGAGGGAGGAGGAGGAGGAGGGGGACGTGTTGGGGTGAATGGCGTATGGGGAGAGAAGGAGGAAGAGGAAGACGTGAGAAGAGGAAGAGGAAGACGTATGAGTGAATAAAGGAGAAAGAAGAGAATGGGAGAGATAGAAACAAGATGATGTATGGGGTGGGAGATGAAAAAGAAGGAAGAGGCGGCGAAGGAGTAGGAGGAGAAGGAGAAGGAAGAGGAAAAAGAAGATATGGAAAGGGAAGAAAGAGATAAGCAGGCGATGGACTGGTGTAAATGGAAAGGGAAGGACTAATGAAAGAGGGAGAGAGAAGATGAAGAGAGGAGAATGGTGGAAGAGAGATAGAGAAGAGGGTGGAGAAAATAGAAACCATGTAAACAACTAGAAACGGCGCATGGAATGAATGAAGTGTAACACAAATTGAAAACATTAAAAATCACGTAAAAAATATTTATATAAAAAAATCAAAGCAATGATAAAAATAAAAATAAAATCGTGGAAAAAAAAATTAAAAACCATGAAAAGAAAAATATTAAAAAAAAACCAGGAAAACAAGACGAGCTCGAGTAAAGAAAAAACACCCAAAAATATTATTTCATTGGATCTGGAGGACGGTATTGAGACGCCTGAAATATCCAAGTTGATTCAGAAAGTCATCAGGTCTTGCAAGATGACAACAACAACAACTCATGTAACAGAAGCCACTCTAAAACCCACCAAGACCGTTCTAAGACCCCCCCCCAACTCTAAGATCCAGAATATTTAAATCCCCATCCCTCCTATGAATAAGACTATCTGGGTTTTATCATCATTCTAAGACTCGTAAGATTCCACACATGGCTAAAGACCCACCCGGAAATCAAAGACCTCACTGGCTAAGACAAACAATATCCAGCATCCTTGAAGACCCGTGATATCAAGAACTTGTTTTGTTTTGGGGGAGGGACTTTCTTGAGGATTTGAGGCTAACTAAAATTTCTTTCTCGGGACATACTTGATGACATCTTGAGAGAGAGAGAGAGAGAGAGAGAGAGAGAGAGAGAGGTCAAATCGTCACAGAACAATAGACGAAAAAGCCCCTCCGCCTTCCTCAAAACAATAACAACAATAATCTATGCTGTGGTCAAAGATAAAACAGCAGTACAGCAGAAAAAGATGTAGTAGAAACAGCATACGAGAGGTACAGCATCACACTCAACAGCAACAAGACCTAAACAGCAAGACAGGTGACACAGCATTAACAGCGACAGCAGCTCGTTAGATAGTCCTCTATAGAAAATTAAAACGACAACGATAAGGAGGAAGAGACGTGACCTAGGGAGGAAGAGAGATGACCTAGGGAGGAAGAGAGATGACCTAGGGAGGAAGAGAGATGACCTAGGGAGGAAGAAAGGTGTTTAAGGGAGGAAGAGAAATGACTGAGGGAGGAGGAGAGGCGTTTAAGGGAGGAAGAAAGGTGTTTAAGGGAGGAAGAGAGATGACTGAGGGAGGAGGAGAGGCGTTTAAGGGAGGAAGAGAGATGAGGGGGGGAAGAGACACGTCCGAGGGAGGAAGAGAGACTGAGGGAGAAAGAGAGATGACCAAGGGAGGAAGAGAGATGACTGAGGAGAAAGAGAGATGACCAAGGAGGAAGAGAGATGACTGAGGGAGGAAGAGAGATGACTGAGGGAGGAAGAGAGACGTCTGAGGGAGGAAGAGAGAAGAGGGGGGAAGAGACACGACCGAGGGAGGAAGAGAGATGACTGAGGGGAGGAAGAGAGATGACTGAGGGAGGAAGAGATGACTGAGGGAGGAAGAGCACGTCCGAGGGAGGAAGAGAGATGACTGAAGGAGGAAGAGAGAGATGACTGAGGAGGAAGAGAGAAATCTGAGCGAGGAAGAGAGATGACTGAGGGGAGGAAGAGACACGTCCGGAGGGAGGAAGAGAGATGACTGAGGGAGGAAGAGAGATGACTGAGGGAGGAAGAGAGAAATATAAGGAGAAAGAGAGATGACCAAGGAGGAAGAGAGATGACTGAGGGAGGAAGAGAGAAATCTGAGGGAGGAAGAGAGAAATCTGAGGGAGGAAGAGAGAAATCTGAGGGAGGAAGAGAGATGACCAATGGAGAAAGAGAGAAATATAAGGGAGAAAGAGAGACGTCCGAGGGAGGAAGAGAGACTTCCGCTGGCTGACCACCACTACCACCATCACCACTACCACCATCACCACCACTACCACCATCACCACCACTACCACCATCACCACCACTACACCAACACCACCACTACCACCAACACCACCATACCACCATCACCACCACCACCACTACCACCACCAACACCACTACCACCAACACCACCACTACCACCATCACCACTACCACCACCACCACCACCAACACCACTACCCAACACCACTACCACCATCACCAACACTACCACCATCACCACCACTACCACCAACACCACCACTACCACCATCACCACCACTACCACCAACACCACCACTACCACCATCACCACCACTACTACCACCACCACACCTACTACCACTACTACCACCACCAACACAGCATCTGGTAGAATAAGTGTCTCCCGTGAGAGTCTCTGGCGGTGCTGGACCAGTGTATGCTTCCCAGTGTTCAGCCCGAGACCTGGCAAAGGAATTTTAACTCGAAAGTGAACCGTCCGAAATTTTTACATATTGATTTAAAAGCAGAGCAACGCAAAATGTGTGTGTGTGACGCTCAGCTCAAATCTCCCGTGTGGCATTGGCATGACTGTGTGTGTGTGTGTGTGTGTGCGTGTGTGTGTGTGCGTGTGTGTGTGTTTTCGGCGTTTGATGCGATATTTTGCGTCGAATTTCTAACTGGCCTCATTCAGTCGGAACTTGTTCATCTCTTTTTGAATTTCGACCGGAACGCGACTTCGCCAGAGTAAGGGTTAGTGAGGGAGGAATGTGGGAGAGGTACGGTTAGTGAGGGGGAGGGAGAGAGGAAAGAGAGAGGGAGGGGAGTGAGAAGGAAGAGTGGGTGGGGAAGAGGGAGGAGTGGGTGGGGGAGAGGGAGGGAGGAGTGGGAGGGTGAGGGAGTTGGAGGGGAGGGGGAGAGGGAGGGTTTACCTGTGTTCGAATTCAGATTTAATTCCTTCGGTGCAAACATGTTTACTGTACAGTATATGCCCTGCCTCCCTGCCTCTCCTCCCTACCGCCCCTCCTACTAGCCTCCCTCCCTCCTGCCCCCCCCCTCGTCCCTCAGTTTATCGCTGCGGCCACAGTTGTTCTAAAATGTTCAAAGTTTGATCTGAGGAACAGAAAGTGTTTTGATGTGTCGAAGCCTTCCTGAACCCGCTGAGGCCCAGAATTCTCTCGTTAATAAGTTTTGTGTACAATTTGTGTATTAATATGTCTGGGACAGAAACGTTGTTGCCGGGGATGTAACGAGGAGTTATTATCACCGGGAGAAACGTTGACAAGAGACGGAACAGAAAGGGATCACAGCGTTGCCAGGGGATGAAAACTTGTCGTGGTTTGAAATGTTGTCGAAATACAAAACATTATCAGGAGATGAAACATTAATTATCAGGGGTCGAAATATTCTCAGGAGTTGAAACGTTCTTAATGTGTTAGGGTAAAAAAAAATCCAGACTTAATCTAATAAGAATGATCTTTACTCATTGCACTGTAAGCATTTTCACGCAATACAGTTTCTTGTTCCGGGTTCACAAAGTTTCTCACGGTGAATTTTCCTCATAACTCGAGCTATAAGAACAGCACCTGAGTTAGAGATAAAATGACATCGAGACGAAATTGAGACTCTTTCTTCACCTTCACTTAACACCAGTTATAGGACAAAGTTAACTCAGAGTATTAGCGAATCATGTTCTTAATTCCCTCAAACCTAAAATATGAGCTCAGCAAAGAATTCCAGAAGACCAAACACACAGACACAGTTAACACAGATAAAACAAAAGTGATCCACACGTCCAGACACAAACACACACACACACACAAAACACACACACACAAAACACACACACACATGATTCACACGACCCGTAAACAATGACACGCTGAGCCTACATCGTATAGTCGCCGTCAGGTCACTCCTTTGGGTATAACCTGACGGTGCGGACAGACAGCCTCGCCTCCCACCCTAACATCTCTCTGTAATATGGCGTCACTATACGATCGGGTAGTCACAGAGCCAAGAGCAACGGTATACTGTGAGATGACTCGTTGGCTCTAAGGTTAGGTCAGGTTGGTCAGGTTGGGTCAGGTTAGGGGAGATGAGTTTGTTACGTTACGAAAACTAAGATTGGTTTAGGTTTAGTTTGGGTTAGATTGAATGAGGTCAGGTTGGATTAAGTTGGGAGAGGTTCCGATGGGTTAGATTACCAATAAACCGTGAGAATATAGCAAGAAAATTATCCTAAAGTGAACTATAAAAGAGGTGGACCCCCATCATAGCGGAGGGAGAGCTTCAACAAATTAGTTCTTCACGTCACTTATACCATAAACTTTGAGCGGGAAAATATAAAATTATTTCCTATGCTTCTCAATTTCTCAAAACGTTCTTATTGAGATTTTTTATCTTATGTAGTTTTAACATAACTTATATGTTAATTTTGAAGTTTATTTGCTGTTTAACTTTAACAAACAATAGAGATAGATTCTTAGGTTATTTTACAAGTAATGTGTCTTTACCTTGTGAAACTCTGAGCACTATGATCGTGTGTTTTGATTGGATGTAAAAAAAAAATAATAACGTTTGGCGCGGTACCATAGGCGGCCAGTGACTGTTACAATAGAAAGTGTTGATCCCGTCATAAATGGGTAACTAAAATATAGTCCTCCCCCCCCCCTCCACACCATGGTTAATGAACTACTGTATCTCAACTAAATCTTAAGGTCAGTCCAATTAGTGATAGTTTATAAGAATATTAATTTTTAAAAAACGAATTAATGTGTGATTTTTATGTAAACAACTGAAAATAAAAGCAATTCGTTTATTTGTTTATAATTCCCACTATTTTTTTTTCAGTAACCAAAAAATAATGCAAGATAAGAAACTATCCAGGCGTTGTCCCTTACAAACAAACAAACATAATCGCAAAATGTTTCCTGATAAATAAAATACTTCGGGTTTAATTCATACGTTTTAGTTAAATCAAAAGAACTTTAAAAAGTCCTCAGGTCACTACCACGACACACATAATTATCAGTTAAGGTAATTAGTTAGTCCTAGCAAGATGGTTCTCATTATGTGACCAAAAAACAAGTTTGATGTTTAGTCTGGTGTTAGTTCCGATATCTATGGTCATTATACACCTGCTAAACATACCTGCATATGCCCTCATCCTCTTGTTGACACACACTGGTTACTTTTACCGACACATATCCATCGCAGCGTAATTTGTTTTGATGAATCTTCTCTTACTATACAGTATTTTTATCTCTGAATTCGGATGATATTCATTTCTTGGACAAATGTTTCGTTTGGTAGATAATTAGGCCCCTAGGCTCGCATTAGCGGTACTACTTTGTCTTTCGCGGCGATAAAGCTGTACAGAGGCCCACTCCACACTCCTTGTTCATGTCCTCAGCTCATTGTTTATTTACGAACCGCTCTGTCCAAGTGGCTTTTCTCAGGTCCACAAAAAACGTAAAACTACACCATATCATAGTAAGTTCTTTCTGTTTAATATGCCGTGGGGTCAGTGGGCTAAGAAATTAGATAAGATTAAGCAGGTTTCTTTGATTAGTTTGGTGTGGTCTTCTAACAACGCTTCTGCCACTATGTTTCTTTGGTTTAATTAAGAAATAACACCCTTTCCCAAACTATAATGTAAAAAATTATCCACATATCTACTAGGAGACACCTGTATCCCCTTAATTCACCTCCTCATTGATACAAACCCGCTTAAAATACCTCTAACACCCCTCCTTGTGTGCCAACTGTGAATGAACGCATGA
>NW_024746036.1:192500-230000 GCF_018991925.1 Homarus americanus
GAATAAACATGTATTCCTTATAAATGCCAAGTAAAATACACCTGATAGAAGTAAAGTAATTTCCACGTGTTAAATATATAATGAAAACACTAATAAAGGGAGAGAGAGAGAGAGAGAGAGAGAGAGAGAGAGAGAGAGAGAGAGAGAGAGAGAGAGAGATTACTGACACTTAACACGCATCTGTCCCAGTGTAGCGTGTCCGTGTGTGTGTGTGTGTGTACCTCCGCTGTATGTATATTTGTCATGTGTATGTTGTATAGGATGTATTATGTATGGTGTATGATAATAATAATGCTAGACTCTCAGGTAAACACAGCCTAACTAACACCTGTTATTTGTCCCTCGCCAGGTATTTGACGTCAATCATTGGTCCTGTCATCCTGAAGCCACCTCGTTCCCTCTACAGGTATACATGTGTGTGTGTGTGTGTGTGTGTCCATGTGTCTACCTAACTCTCCAGGTATGTATATGTGTCCATGTCTCTACCTAATCCATCATGTATCCACCTCTGATTGATAATTTACATACTTATATTAATGTTAGTATATATTATGAATCCAAAGGTAAGTACTGGCCACACACACATCACCTTTAACACAGGTATCTTCTAATTAACTAGATGAGGTATTAAGTGCTATCCTGAAGACTCTTAACACCTGTCGTTAGTAATTAAGTATACTCAGGTAAGGTCTTAATGTTACTATGGTGATTACGTTAGGTGTTGGTCGTTGTAGTTAAGGTTGAATTGGCTGTTGGTTGTATTGTTCTTGACCATTAAACGAACTTTTTAGAGGATTTTTTGACTTAGAATCTCTCCCCATTGTGTTCAAAAGGTGTTCAATACAATAGTTCACTCCGTATCATAATGTTCTCACCTGTGATGTTTTTATTTACTGTAGTTGGGTGATACTGTAAAGACACTTCAGATAAAACACAGGATTCAGTGTTTGTTTATCTGCTTTTCGCTGTTTTGTCGTGTTTTCGTCGTTCATTCTGGTAATAATAATAAAAAAAACACAATAAAACCAATACCATTTATATAGAAAGCTTAACAACACACACACACACACACACTGACCTTTCGACTTCACTGACCATCACCATGACCTCATCTGCAATTTGGTAAGAAACTTCTACACCATCCTCGACACCGGCTCCTACTACCACCTGAGATCCCTAGCCCGGAGAATTGCTGTTCGACACCACAACCGCATCCAGCCCATACGTGCACGAACTGATCGCTATAAGAACAGCCCAGTCCCAACCATTGTAAAATTATCAATAACTTGTAATAAACCAGTGTATTCACCCCCAGTAAACACTACTCCTTGCACTGTCACTATGTTGAAATGAACTGTAGTTTGAGCTTTTCCCCATCTAGTTATTATATGTCTTATCTGTATCACTTATGTTACTTGTATATTATTTGTAATTCGAAACCCATTCCCCAAATATGTAACTGTATATTTTCAGCCTTCTGCGCAAGCTCTTTCAATAAACCATTACATATTATACACACACACACACACACACACACACACACACACACACACACACACACACACACACACACACAACACACACACACACACACACACACACACACACACACACAAACACACACACACACACAACACACACACACACACACCACACACACAAACACACACACACACAAACATCCACACACACAAACACACCACACACACACACACACACACACACACACACACACACACACACACACACACACACACACACACACAACACAAACACACAAACACACACACACACACACACACACACACACACACACACACACACACACACACACACACACACACACACACACACACACAAACACACACACACACACACACACACACACACACACACACACAACACACACACACACACACAAACACAACACACAACACACACACACACACACACACACACACACACACATACACACACACACACACACACACACACACACACACACACACACACACACACACACACACACCACGAGATGAGACAGATCATTGTATACTTATATCATTGAATTTAACGCGTGAATAAATAGCCCACTGTCTTGATTCCTTGACCTCCCTGAATGACATTTTGACCTTTCCATAGTTAAAGGTCAAAGATTCCCTGCCTCTTGCTCCCCCTCCCTCAACCCCTCCCTCCCTCTCTCCTCCCCCTCCTTCCCTGGCCTTCACAAGCTAACCTCTTTAACTTGTTTTTTATAGTCTGTTTTACCTGTATGATTCAAGATGGGGATAATTAGTGACTGGCGAATCGTGTACCTTACCTGTCTAGCTACTTGATAGTTTGATGCAATGATAGTTTTAATAATGATAATAAGTGATCATTATAACTGGTGGTATAATGATGATGATGATGATGATGATGGAGAGATGAATAATGATAATAATGATAACAAGATAACAACATGTTTTTCTTAATCGCGTTCTCTCTCTCTCTCTCTCTCTCTCTCTCTCTCTCTCTCTCTCTCTCTCTCTCTCCTCCTCTCTCTCTCTCTCTCTCTGCCCTCATCACACACACACCACACACACACACACACTCCCCCCTTGTGCGTGTATGTATGAGAACGCCAGGATTATTCACTCGTTGACAACAAATCCCACCAGAGCTGACCAAGCGGATTCTCTCTCCCAAACAAGCTTTTTCACTATCCATTATTCACTGACCTGCAATTAGACGTTCACCTGACCCCGCTCTCCCCCCTCCCTCCCTCCCCCTTCCCCCCCTTCCACCCTCCCCCCTCCCTTGCCATATCATGTGAAGGTGGTGGTGCTCTCAAACTTTAGGGGGGTGAGGGAGAAGGAGGGAGGGAGGAGGGGAGGGGGAGGAGGAGGAGGAGGGAGGTGGTGAGAGGAGGTGTAGAGGAAGGAGGGGGTGATGAATGGAGGAATGTTGGAGGAGGGGAGAGGAAGAGAGAGAAGGAGCAGGGAGGTTAGGTTAGGTTAGGTTAGGTTGGGTTAGGTTGGGTTGGGTTAGGTTAAGTTTGGTTAGGTTAGTTAGGTTTGGTTCGTATATAAAACATAAGATATTAACTGGTGAGACGTGTTAGCTGTGTGGTGAATACTTCTGTACTGATATAATTAATGGTTAGAAAAATAGTGTGAAGTCAGAGAGGAAATATCATCTAGGAGTGTGAGCGGAGAAGAGGCCTTTTCTTCCACCCTTCTCCCCCCTCCTTCCCCCTCATACCTTCCCTCACTCCCTCCCTCCCTCCCTTCCTCCTCCTCCCTCCCTCTCCCTCCCAAACTCCTCCCCCCTCCCTCCCTCCCCCCTCCTCCCCTCCTCCTCCTCCCTCCCCTTCCCCCCTCCCTCCCACCCACCCTCCCACCTCCTCCCCTCTCCCCTCCTCCCACCCTCCCTCCCTCCCTCCCTCCCTCCTCCCACCCTCCCTCCCCCTCCCTCCCTCCCCTCCCTCCTCCTCCTCCTCGTCCCCCCTACGTCTTCAGTAGTGTGCCCCGAGAATAGGACTTCCGAAAGGGGGAATCTGTGGGTGAAGCTTGTTTAGTTTATTTATTTGTTTGTTTGTTTATTTATTTGTTTATATGCTTTTGTTTGCTATTTTGTTCTTTTGTTTATTTTAAATGATTTTGTTTGTTTGCTTTCTTGCTTGCTTTTACTTTTCAAGGTGATATCTCAAGTAGCTCTTGAACCAGGAACGGCGGTAGCCAGCGTGAGGTGCGGTGCATGACGTGACGGTGCGGTGAATGCGTGATGAGGTGCGGTGCATGACGTGAAGTGCGGTGCGAGGTGCGGTGCATGACGAGTGCGGTGACGTGAGGTGCATGACGAGGTGCAGTGCGTGACGTGTGCAGTGCGTGACGTGAGGTGCGGTGCGACGAGGTGCGGTGCATGACGTGAGGTGCGGTGCATGACGTGGTGCAGTGCGTGACGTGAGGTGCGGTGCATGACGTGAGGTGCAGTGCATGACGTGAGGTGCGTGACGTGAGGTGCGGTGCATGACGTGCGTGAGGTGCGGTGCGTGCAGTGTGACGTGAGGTGCAGTGACGTGAGGTGCGGTGCATGACGTGAGTGCGAGGGGCGGTGTGCAGTGACTCTACCACCTTTGACGTGTTTAAT
This sequence comes from Homarus americanus, assembly GCF_018991925.1. Taxonomy (NCBI): domain Eukaryota; kingdom Metazoa; phylum Arthropoda; class Malacostraca; order Decapoda; family Nephropidae; genus Homarus; species Homarus americanus. Next base: position 196,632 of record NW_024746036.1, read on the forward strand.
ACAGGAACCATTACGACCAGGTGCTCTGAACCACTTACTGCCTGTAATGGTAGTTAGTGGTGACTGTACAGGTAGAGGGGTAATGCGGGGAGGTAGGGGAGGGTTCAGGAGGAAGAAGAAGTGGGGGTGTTCGTCGGAATTAGTGAGGAGAGGGAGGTAGTGAGGGAGAGAGAGGGTAGTGAGAGAGAGAGGGGGGTAGAGAGGGGGGTAGTGAGGGAAGAAGTTAGACAGGGGGAGGAACGGCAGCTGTGGTCACCCCTGAAGTACGGTCTCTCTCTGATAAGAAGAATCAATATTATGTCATTAATCAGATAGATAGCGAGGCCAACCTTACCTCACACCTGCCCCTCCCTACCTTCTACCCTCCCTCCCCCTACCCACCTCCTCCCTCACTCCACCTCCTGCACCCCTCCCACGTCCCTCTCCTCCCACATCCTCTCCCTCCCACGTCCTTTCCCCTCCCACGTTCCTCCCTCCCCATCCCTCTTCCCCTCCCACGTCCCTCTCCCTCCCACGTTCCTCTCTCCCTCCCCTCTCCCCTCCCACGTCCCTCTTCCTCCCACATTCCTCTCCCCTCCCACGTTCCTCTCCCCTCCCACATTCCTCTCCCCTCTCCACTCCTCTCCCCTTCTCTCTCCCCTCCCACGTCCCTCTCTCCCACGTTCCTCTCCCCGTCCTTAACTCCGCCTCTCCCTCCCACGTTCTCTCCCCTCCCACGTTCCTTTCCCCGTCCTTCACTCCGCCTTTCCCCTGGTCCCTCCCCTCCCACGTTCCTCTCCCCCACCACCCTCCCACACTGCATCTACCCCACCCTCTACACATTCACTCACACCTCCATCTCCCCCAGCATCCCTTTAGTCTCTTCCCACACTACCGCCCCATCACCCCCAGCTCCTTCACTCCCTCCACGCACTTCCTCCGCCTTCTCTCACTCCTCCTCTACCTTCCCACACAGTTCCTCCATCCTCCCTACACCCCTCCACCCTCCCTACATCCTTCCTCCACCCCCTCCTACACTCCTCCTTCACTTTCCACACCCCTACACCCTTCTACACCCCTCCTCCCACCCCTACACCCTCCTCCATCCCCCACCCCTCCTCCACCCTCCCACACCCATCCTCCACCCTCTCACACCCCTCTACCCTCCTACACCCCCACACCCCTTCTCCACCCCCTACACCCCTTCTCCACCCTCCCACCCCTCCTCCACCCCACCCATACCCCCACACCTCCTCCCACCCCCTTCACTTTTACACCCCTACACCCTCTACACCGTCCTCCACCCTCCTAACCCATCCTCCACCCTCCCACACCACACTCTACACCCTCCTCCCTCCTCCACACCCCTCTCCACCTCCCCTCCTCCACCCTACCCACCCACTCCTCCCTCTCCACACCCCTTCTCCATCCCCCTACACCCCTTCTCCATCCTCCCACACCCGTCCTCCACCCTCCCACACCCCTCCACCCTCAGCAGGTAGACCAGGTGACAAGAAGAACCATCTGTAAGGGATTATTGCTATGGTGCAGCACAGATAAGGCTATTTTTAGTTGGTCTCTTATAGAAATGTTGGTGTGTTTATCTGTCAGACCCCTGTGGGTTTTTTTGTCCTCTTCTCCTCTCCTCCTCCCTCTCGTCTTTCCTCTTCTCCGTCTTTGTTTTCTCTTCCATTGCGATTTATTTTTAGATAACTCTCTCTCTTATTTTTTTCCCCCTTTCCTTCTATTCCATTATGAAATTTTTTTTTAGTTATTTCCTTCTTCCTCTGTTTGAGATAATTTATAATAAGAAATAATAATACAGAATAATGGTTTAGTGTAATAGGGAAAAAACCCTCATAGAAACTGGGAATAAATAGAGACAAAGGAGATAAATAAAGAAACTAGTGATTTGTCCTAATAATAAAAGGTAATATGATGGAAGGAGGGAACAAAGAAAACACCAAAAAGATGAAAGAAAACACGAAGAACACAGACAATTAATTAGTGAACAGGTGCAAGTCTGTATTGTATATATAACACAGGTAAGTTAGGCTCTCTCTCTCTCTCTCTCTCTCTCTCTCTCTCTTTGTTTATCTCTCTAATTTTCTATCTCTACGAATAGATAAGAAGAGACAAGGGAGATAATAATTGATTTTTGGATGGTGGTGATGGTGATGGTGGTGATGGTGGTAATGGTGGTGGTGGTTGTGTTGGTTGTGTTGGTGGTGGTGATGGTTGTGTTGGAGGTGAATTTTTTGGGGGAGTGGTGAGGTGATGGTGATGATGGTAGTGATGATGATGATGATGATGATGGTGATAGTGATGGTGTTCATGCTTACACGTCTCCATTACCTTGAGTCTCGGATTAATTTTCTCACCTGTATATAACTAGCTCATTATAACCTTACCTGTACAACACGTCCTTATTAACTAATGTATATGAAGGAGGTATTGGTAGTAGTGGTGGCTGTGATGGCAGGGGTAGTGGCAGTAGCGGTAGTACAGTATATACATAGCTAAGAAGTATAGCTATAGTACAGCAGCTAAGAGTACACAGGCTTACAGTGCATATAGGGATAAGTACAGTAGCAGTAGTAATAAGAATAAGAAAGTACAGTAAGAAAGTACAGCAGGGTAAGGCAGGGGTATACAGGGTAGGGGTGGGCAGGGGGAAAGGCAGGGGCAGTACAGCAGGGGCAGTGGGCAGGGGCAGGTACAGGGGTACAGAAGCTGCAGAAAGTACAGAAGCGGGTAGCAAGGCAGGGGTAGTGGGCAGCAGGGGTAAGGCAGGGGCAGTACAGCAGGGTGAAAAAAAGGCAGGGGCAGTGGCAGGGCAGTGGCATGCAGTACAGCATGGTAGTGGCAGGGCAGTGGCAGTAGGGCAGTGCAGGAAGTGGGTAGTGGCAGTAGCGGTAGTGGAGGGGTAGTGGGCAGTAGGGGTAGTGGCAGGGGTAGTGGCAGTAGGGGAGACGGTAGTGGCAGTAGGGGTAGGGGTGGCAGTAGGGGTAGTGGCAGTAGCGGGTAGTGGCAGTAGGGGTAGGGCAGTAGGGATAGTGGCAGTAGCGGTAGTGGCAGTAGGGGTAGTGGCAGTAGTAGTGGCAGTAGGGCAGTGGCAGCAGGGGAAGGGCAGTAGCGGTAGTGGCAGTAGCGGTAGTGGCAGTAGCGGTAGTGGCAGTAGCGGTAGTGGCAGTAGCGGTAGTGGCAGTAGGGGTAGTGGCAGTAGGGGTAGTGGCAGTAGCGGTAGTGGTAGTGGCAACGATGGTGGTGGTGGTAAAAATCGTTCCTGTAACCTGGAAGAAATCTGAAGCATCTTGAGGACTTATCTCGGTCAGGTCTGCAGCCCCGCCTCCTCCTCCTGGAAGCTGGACTGAAAGATGAGTCTTATCTTGTCTGCAGGTGGTGCTTCCCTACCAGCTGGCTACCTACCAACCGTCCTTCTTTCCTACCTACCTACCTACCTATCTACCAACCATCCTTCCTACCTACCTACCTACCAACCATCCTTCCTACCTACCCTACCTACCACCCACCTACCTTCCCTACCTTCCTACCTACCAACCATCCTTCCTACCTATCTACCAACCATCCTTCCTACCTACCTACCAACCATCCTTCCTACCTATCTACCAACCATCCTTCCTACCTACCTACCAACCATCCTTCCTTCCTTCCTACCTACCAACCATCCTTCCTACCTATCTACCAACCGTCCTTCCTACCTACCCACCTACCTACTTGCCTTCCTCACCCTCTCTGCCATCTGCCAACCTTAGCCCTCGTTGACATGTAGAAACGCTAACTTAAATTTGAATTCTATAATCTCCAAAAAAAAAATTAATAAACCGAAATTCTCAAAAAAAAAACAATAAACTCAAAATCTCATAAAAATTTTAACTCCCCAAATCTCTGGACCATAACTGCAGGTGATCCAGTCTCTCTCACACACCTGTAAGAAATTCACCGTAGTCTCCCTCCCACTGGCTTCTGAAATTACAGGTATAAGGTGTGTGGGTTTTTTTTTAGACTACGTGATCAAAGACCTCCTCTTCGAGAGACTGGTTCATCCTGGGGAAAAGACCCGTGAGATTTATACTGGTTATGCTTTTGAATGACGACAGTATTTTGTTTTAATGAGTGGGCATAGTTAGAGGGCCATCGTGGGCGTAGTTAGAGGGCCATCGTAAGCGTATTTACACAGCCATCGTGGGCGTAGTTAGAGGGCCATCGTGGGCGTAGTTAGAGGGCCATCGTGGGCGTAGCGAGAGGGCCATCGTGGACGTAGCGAGAGGGCCATCGTGGGCGTAGCTAGCTGACCACCGTGGGCGTAGCTAGCTGACCATCGTGAGCTTGGTGAGGAAGGTAATTTTATCAGGTCATTGAGGTGGTTAGGAGGTTTGTAAAGAGAAAGAATTGAAAGAAGTAAAAATATCCGAAGGAAAGTTGACCATACAGGATTTATTAAGATGGAATGAAGGTATTGAAAGAATAGGGAAGGAAAATACAAGTAAATAGAGAGACTAATAGAGAGATGGATGATAGAAGGGAGAAGGAAATAAACCAAGAAATAAATAAAGGTATTGAGTGAAAGAAGCAGAATAATGAATAATGGAAAGAGTGACATTGAGATGATGAAGATGTAACAAGTAAAAGGAATTAATAGTGACAAGTCATTCTGTTTTTGCTGTGGATTGTGGCCAAGTAAACAAACAAATATATATATATATATATATATATATATATATATATATATATATATATATATATATATATATATATATATATATATATATATACAGCTTTAGTTATATGTATAGTTACTGGATTATATCAACACACATCTGTGTAAATGTCTAGTTATATTTCTTTATATATCAACACACATCTATATACATTTGTAGTTATATTCATTTATATATCAACACACATCTTTATATATTCTTGTTATATACCAACAAATATCTATATACATTTCTAGTTATATTTCATGTAGATCCACAATGAAAACGTGGATAAGATAAATCTTGATAAAATCACACTTGGGCTTGTTTTCAAGTATGACTCAACCATTACCAATATGTTAATAAGAAATAGCCAAAGTTTGAATGTAAATGGAAGTGTTTATTGTATTCCATGTAGCAAATGTAATTGTAATTATGTAGGTCAGACAGGAAAAACACTGCAGCTCAGAATCAAACAACATAAGTATAATATCAGAACAGCATCTGAAAGCAGTGCCCTGTTCGTTCATGTTAGGAATAATAATCACCCCATTGCTTGGGAAAAAAGCTTAGAAGTATTTAAATCATCTTGTGTCACAGAAAGACTTCTGGTTGAAGCTAGTTTGATTAAGGAATTTAAATCAATAAACCTTAGTGATGGTCAGTTCAAAACTGATAATATGTTACATAAATTTATTTGTCAGTGGCCCAAGGTTAAAAATGCTTTGAAAACCTTTAATCTAGATGTATGATATTTATTTAGTGGGTCCCATATTTTTGACCTGACCTGACTAGTCACGTCACCCCCTTCTCTTAAGCTCCTCTACGTGTGTGTTGATGTGGGGATTAGTGAATGACATCATTATGACCTGACCTCATGTTATATAAGGTCACCCTGTATATTTAAGCCTCTCTCTGTCCATGTAATCCAGTTGCCTCTGAAGATGTCTTGAATAAAGACGAAAGCTAAGGTGCTCCGTTGTTTCCCTTTTCCCGTGTGATTTTATCAAGTTTATATATCAACACACATCTATATACATTTGTAGTATTTATATACCAACACAAACTCGAGGAAGTATTATATCAACAACTTCATCTTAACTCACAACACGTCGACTAAGTAAAATAAGTAAACATACGTGTAGGAAATCTTGGTATAAATCTTGTTTTGTTGGTGGACAGGTGAGAGATTTTTCCCCGCCAGGTAAACTTTGATGTGACGCCAGAAAGCAGAGACAATTTTGACGAGTGAGTTTCCATGGCAACTGGTTCCCCGCTTTGTTGTTGTAATTAACACACACATGTTCTTAGCCGGAGAAAGTGCACTAGACTGTTAACTGCGAAGTAAACACAATAACAGGGAAACAGGATGCTGACTGACTGACTGACTGAATGACTGTCTGTTTATCTCTGCCTGACTGTCGCGGCAGTAGTAGAGATGGTTGTTCATGTGTGTTTGTGTGTTTCAGCATGAGGAAAACTATGAAATATATATTTTGTGTACTCTCACACACACACACAGACCCAGACGAAGCTCTAAAAAAATATTATCAACAAAACAGATTCCCTCTCTTGTTTATTATATACTCAAGAAATATTCCAAATCGACTCTCATTTCACTAATCATCAATAATAAATCATCAGAAACTATTTTTTTTCTTATAATGAATGTTAACTCAGTACTGGGTGGGTGATCGGAACGCCCTCTCCACTGTGTAAATAATAATAGCAGACTAAGAATGTATTTTCAACGTACAGTAAATATTTTAATGAGTGTTGTAGCTGAGTTGAAGACCGGAGTTATTCTGTTATATTGTGACTTATATTAATGACGTGTAAGGCAGTGGTTCGTTATATTTATTTCGTAATTGGGTAATGTATACGTCACAACACTGTCTATTGAAGGAGGAGGCTCATGAGGACGTGTACAGGGCTGTCAGTCTTTGATGGGGTTATATTGGTTTTTTATGTTATTTTTGTACGGCTTTCTTTTACACAACCCCCCCCCCCCGACACACACACATAAATAAGGACACAATCACATGAATAATTATACAAAAACACAAACACATAAAGTAACTCTACTACAATTATGTATAGAGAAACACACAAACGGACACGTCATCACGCACCCACCCGGGCGTGACTCTCTCTCCTGCTGCACCTACAGAGAACACGGATATTGATCTACAGGGTCCAGGTGAGTGACCTCCCCTCCCGCTACACCTGCCCACGGCTGGTGAGTGACCTCCCCTCCCGCTACACCTGCCCACGGCTGGTGAGTGACCTCCCCTCCCGCTACACCTGCCCAGGACAGATCACTTGTATGAAGTATAATCTAAAAGTTGGGTGAACATATTTTGGTAAAGTCTGAGTGTCGAGCATCGTCCAGAAACAACATAAAGATTATTTTCGGTTTAAATATATGTAATTTATATCTCGGTTTAAAGATTTGTAATAACAATATAGACAGGATTAATAAATAATAATAATAATGATACCAACACTAATATTGATTTTTAACACTACTAAAAATACTAATATTATTACTACTACTACTATTACTACTTTTTTTCTTTTTCTTTTTTTAAACGTGGCCTCCAGCCTCCCCCAATAGCCACACCTTCGCCACCATTTAATTACCTTAATATTAAATATCCTAATACATAAGTAGCTATCCTATCTGTGTTAAATTAGTTGAGCCGCAGATCTATGGGGCATTCAGTGACTGTAGCCTCATAGTCAATATCTGCAGCAGTTGTCGGAGTTGGGGCAGAAGCTCTCGTTCCCCTGAGGCAGAGCAAAGCCGACGGAAGGAGAGAGAAAAACAGTCGACATCTCATCCAGGCTGTAACAAAACTTCTGGGCTGCTGCTTCTGTTCGGAGATCACCTCCGCGAGTCTGGCGTAGAAACATCTTGCACTTGGGCCCATCCCACCAGAGGTTGTGAACACTCGAGGAGTGAAGCTGCCTTGATCAACGTTTTGAATTCTCTCCCCATATGCCCTTCTCTTGTCGTTCTCGTTCCTCCTACTACTACTAATACTACTACTACTACTACTTCTAATAATAATAATAATAATAATACAGGTAAATGCAGCAGTAGTGATATAAGCATCAGGTTTATCTACATGTTACCATCACTCACACACCACCTGTAGCATAATTTTTTACAATGTATCAATAAATCATAACTAATTTGCATACGTTTGGTTGCCGTGAGTCAGGTGTATAGCAGCTGGGGAGAGTTTTACAGAGAAGGAAAGGGAAGAGGTGGTTGAGTAATAACAATGGAGGAATGATATAATAGTGGTTGACGGTTTGACGAGATTATGCCTAAGTTAGAGTCATATAAAAGAAGCTAACCTAAGATAACCTAACCTAACCTAAACTAACCTAAGATAACCTAACCTAAGCTAACCTAAGATAGCCTAACCTTCATTCCTTCCTTCTCTTCTATGTTTACCCATCAATCTTCTTCTCTTTCATCCTTTCCTTCATCATTCATATTCTTCCCTCATCTTTACTCTCTCTCTCTCCCTTCATCTCTCAACTATCCAACTCCTTCTCCCTCATTTCTCTCACTTTTTCTCCCTCCTATTATCACTCTTTCTGTCTATCTACCTCCCTCATTCCTCCTCCCACGTCTTTACATTCTTTTCTCAACTCTCTCTCTCTCTCTCTCTCTCTCTCTCTCTCTATTTCCCATCGCCAGTAATAAAATTATCTCCCTTAAAAAGCTGTCTTCTAAACTATCTCCGCGAATAAATTATCTCCTAGACTATCTCCACTAATAAACAATCTCCTTGACTATCTCCACTAATAAATTATCTCCTAGACTTTGAGACACATTTGTAATGTGACACTCAACTATGGGGTCTGTTTCACCATCTACCTCGAGTGCAGCTTTATTTTACTTATTCAATTATTCATTTTCTTATTCATCCATTGATTCACTTACCCAATCATTAATGGATTCAGTTATTCATTGTTTTATTTTTTTCATTCATTTTTTTCATTCATTTTTTCATTCATTTTTTTCAATCATTCATTTTTTCAATCATTCATTTATTTCTTTATTCATTTATTCATTCATTCATTTACCATTTCATCATGGACACATATGTACACAAACAAGGGCACTGAGACCGAGTTTACTCACCGTGATCACAACAGAGCTCAGGGAACAGCACACACACACACACACACAGCAGTACAACGCTGTGCTTCGGGCTGTGGAAACTGACCAATTGAAGGCGTGCAACAGCCTAGATCAATCAGGGTTGTATCTATGTTATTCGTCCGGTGTAATCCCCAACTAATACTAATGTGATTGAGGAACAGTTACGTCTACAGGTTGTGGCCGTCTTGTCGTGATCGTATTGGTAGACGTGTCGTAACTATTGTCAGGAGCTGTGATATGTATTGATTTAAGCCGGACACCATTAGATTCACTTATACATATACACGGGAAATATTGTATACTTGAAGGATTGGCCACATGTTCCCCTTCCGTAATGCCATATGTCATTTTCAAACTTCTTGGCCACCTCTAAAATTATCCATGTAATAACTTTAAAAATCCTCCGCTAATCGTAATGAAAGTTAGTAAATGGGTTGATATTGTTATTGTCTGTGTCCAGTTCAAATTTTAAGGTTTTCTGTCAATATTTATTGAAGTTATAACTCATGTAAGACTTAAGAATATTTTGGATGGGTATTGCGTTTTCTTTAGTGTCCCGTTTTCTGTGTACAATATCAGGGGTGACTATTTTGTCTTCATGTGATGTTTTTATTTCATTTGTCTACTTTTTAACAGTTCATTATGGATTATTATTATTATTATAAATATTATTATAGAATCAGAAATCTCTTGTCTACTGCGCTATGGTGTCGTCGGATTCTAAACTAAAAATGAAGGCAAATGGGGAGAGAAAGGAGGTAGGGAAAGAAGAAAAGGAGGGAGGAGAGGAGAGAAGAGACATACTGATGGTGTTGTGAGGGAAAGAGACAATGATGGTGTGTTGTGAAGGAGAGGAGGTATAGTGACATAATGGTGAAAGATAGTGAGGTAGGGAGGGAATAAAATGGCTATGTGTTGTAGAAAGAAGTGATGATAGTGATAGCATAGTAAAAGATAGTGAAGGAGACACCATTCTACACCCTAGGTAATATAATCCTTATGACTCTTCCAGGATACAGTGATCACTATCCTCAAGGACATCTCTAGTGGATAATAATACACGTCTTATCTACTTCCTTCACTATTTATTATTCACGAAGCTAAATATATCCAACAATCTTATTCGCTTCTAATCTACAGATATATTTAATTTCTTATTCAATATTTTCGATCGATTTTAAGATATTTTAGTCACTGAGTTAAAAATAATGTGGCGTCTTCGCTATGAAAGTATTTTGTCATAAGATGTAGGAGAGGTTATGGAGAGGCTATTGTTGAAGAGAAAGTTTTAAATGAAAGTAGGAAGTGAGAGTGTAAGGGTGAGGAGAGGTGACTGAACAGCCTTTATCGAGGAGAAAGTTTTAAATGAAAGTAGGGAGAGGACAGGTGAGGTGAGGTAAGGAGAGGAAGATATTGAACAGTATTATTATTATATTTTTTATTTTTTTGGTGAATCGAAAAAATAGATGAATGTGGAAAGGGGAGGAGGAAAGGGGGGATAAGAAGGGTGGAAGGAAAGGGGAGAGGAAAAAGGAAGGGGAGGGGAAGAAGGAAGGGGGAGAGGAAGGAGAAAGGAGGAAAGAGGTAGGTGAGTGGATAAGAGGAAGGGGATATAATTATTATTATTATTATTATTATTATTATTATTATTAAACTAAAAGGAAGAAAACACTAATAAATATATAAACTTCTCACACAAATATCACTGAAATTTAACTACTCTCATCCCTACTCGTTATCCCCGCCACAACAAGCCCTTTGTGTCTGTCTGTCTGTCTATCTAATCAGCTGTGTACGGCTGTTGCTCCCTCTTCCACCACCTGCGTCTATCTTATCGCCAGGGTTCGATTACTCGGGATTATATCGATAGTAACACACCTTGCAACCTCTTACTGGTGTGTGTGTGTGTGTGGTAAAGTAGTAGAAGTAGTGTGTGTGTGTATGTGTGTGTGTGTGTGTGTGTGTGTGTGTATGTGTGTCTGTGTGTTTGTGTGTGTGTGTGATCTTGTGTATGTATATATATGTGTCTTTAACTCGTACTTGTCCTCGAAGCCATGATCAGTATAGTGTGTATGTGTCATGGCTGTATCCAAAGCCGTCGTCAGCATAATGTGTTGTGTCACGTCTGTAGCCGTAGTCACTAGTGTGTATGTGTCACCGTCAAGGCTGTATCCGAATCCATGTCCACGTGTGTCAGTTATTTACGTGTCACAGTAAGAGGATTTCTCCATCGGCTAATAACTGGTAGAGTGAAAAAAAAAAACGCACTAAATTAATACCCAATGGAGGTAGATAGGCTGTGACTGCCTCCATGTTGTGTGTTGGTGTTATTGTGGTGTTCTTGTTGTGGTGTTGGTGTTATTGTGGTGTTGGTGTTATTGTGGTGTTGTTGTTGTGGTGTTGGTGTTATTGTGGTGTTGGTGTTATTGTGGTGCTGTTGTTGTGGTGTTGTTGTTTGTGGTGTTGGTGTTATTGTGGTGTTGGTGTTATTGTGGTGTTGGTGTTGTGGTGTTGGTGTTGTTGTTGTGGTGTTGCTGTTGGTGTTGGTGTTATTGTGGTGTTGGTGTTGTGGTGTTGGTGTTGTGGTGTTGGTGTTATTGTGGTGTTGGTGTTGTGGTGTTGAAGCTATTGTGGTGTTGGTGTTATTGTGGTGTTGTTGTTGTGGTGTTTGCTTGTTGTGGTGTTGGTGTTATTGTGGTGTTGTTGTTATTGTGGTGTTGGTGTTGTTGTGGTGTTGTTGTTGTTGTGGTGTTGGTGTTATTGTGGTTGTTGTGGTGTTGGTGTTATTGTGGTGTTGTTGTTATTGTGGTGTTTGTTATTATTGTGGTGTTGGTGTTATTGTGGTGTTGGTGTTATTGTGGTGTTGGTGTTATTTATTGGTGTTGTTGTTGTGGTGTTGCTGTTGTGGTGTTGGTGTTAGTTGGTGTTGTTGTTGTGGTGTTGGTGTTATTGTGGTGTTGTTGTTGTGGTGTTGCTGTTATGGTGTTGGTGTTATTGTGGTGTTGTTGTTGTGGTGTTGGTGTTATTGTGGTGTTGTTATTGTGGTGTTATTTGTTATTGTGGTGTTGGTGTTATTGTGGTGTTGGTGTTATTGTGGTGTTGGTGTTATTGTGGTGTTGTTGTTATTGTGGTGTTGTTGTTATTGTGGTGTTGGTGTTATTGTGGTGTTGTTGTTATTGTGGTGTTGTTGTTGTTATTGTGGTGTTGGTGTGTTGTTGTGTTATTGTGGTGTTGGTGTTGTTTGCGGTATTGCTGGTGTTGGTTGTGGTGTTGGTGTTGGTGTGGTGTTGTTGTTGTGGTGTTATTGTTATTGTGGTGTTGTTGTTGTGGTGTTGCTGTTGTGGTGTTGATGTTATTGTGTTGTTGTTATTGTGGTGTTGGTGTTATTGTGGTGTTGTTGTTATTGTGGTGTTGGTGTTATTGTGGTGTTGTTGTTATTGTGGTGTTGGTGTTATTGTGGTGTTGTTGTTATTGTGGTGTTGGTGTTATTGTGGTGTTGGTGTTATTGTGGTGTTGTTGTTGTGTTATTGTTGTTTTTGTTATTGTGTGTTGTTGTTGTGGTGGTGGTGGTAGTGGTGTTGTTATTGTGTTTTTGTGGTGGTGGTGTTGTTATTGCTGTGTTCCTGCCTCCTCTTTATCGAGTATTTCCCTCTCATCATCGCTTGTGACATTCTCCCCAGTTTCATTCGTATATGATGTTAACTTATTTGATCTAACTTAACCTAACAAAACCGAAGCTAACTTAATCTAATCTAGCCAGAAAGAGGAGGAGGTAAATGAGGAAGAGAGGAGAAGCGGGAGGAGACGAAGGAGGAAAAGGAGGAAAGCGATAGGAGAAAGAGGAAAGTGAGGAGGGAAATAAGGTGAAGGAGAAAGAGGAAAAGAAGGAGAACAAGGAAGTAAAAGAGGAAGAGAGGAGGAGGAGAAGCGGGAGGAGAAGGAGGAAAAGGAAGAAAACTGTAGAAGAGGAAAGTGAGGAGGAAAATGAGGTAAAGGAGAAAGAGAAAAGAAGGAGGAAAATGAGGTTAAGAATGAAGAGAGGGAGAGGAAGAGGAAGGAAGAGGAAAAGGAGGTAAATGAGAAGGAAGAGTAGGAGGAGAGGGAGGAAAGGTTAAAATACAGAACTTTGAGACATATAACTTGTGACTGACGGTAACTTAACTTATCAATCCCCTGTAACTTAATATAAAGTCTTATAATTTTCTTAAGTTATTATTACTACACCAGATGAATAGTTATCCTTGCGAACAACTAACGTAACTTTATGATGACTTAGTTTATACAATTTATTAAGTCGATATAAAAATGAATATAAAAATCTTAGCTTTTTTTTTTTTTGGTGTATAATAACATAAATGATGGTTTAATCTAGGAGCCATTTAATACAGACAAAGGTTTAATATTCTTACTTGTTTGTTATGGCTGTAGTGATGTATATATGTCCCTTCCCCCCACCCTCTTTACCCCTCCTCTAAAACAATGAGTAACGTAACTGTCAGGGTAAACTAGGGTATTTTTTCCCTGTTTATTTTTCCCCCCTCTGAGGTGGCCGCCATCTCTCTGCGGGGCGCCCCATCCACCCACTCAGGCCGGTAATATAAAGACCATCTCCACCCTCCCACATCACCATGCTATATCTTTACCAAACTCTTCTCACACACTTTCCATCACAGACAGTCCCCGTAACGCTTAAAGCCACTCGTGGTTTAGAGGTGAAATTTGATGCACTGAATTGTTTGATCTAACACAAAAATATAATACTTCTGATGTATCGGGTGAGTAAAATGCGCAGATAGTATTAGTTTTGGGGATATTTGTTGAGTAAAATAAAGTGTGGGTGATCATGAGAGGCGGCCACTATCCACATTGGCACCCTACCCGCGCGGGAATGACTGGTGATAGCCCGCCAGCCCGCGACAAACACGCTCACCGCAGCCAATCATCGCCCGAGGATCTCCCGCCTCTCAGACCGCAGAAGCCAATGGGCGCCCGGCATTGACTGGCTGCCGCCTCGATACTGGTAATTTTAAATATGATGTGGTGTGACGTAGGGGTCAGGAATATGCCGTGCACCAGCCAATATCCCTTGGTGAAATATGCGAAGAAAATTTAATCTCAATCAATTTCATTATAGGTTATTAGTATTTTAGTATGATCTCCCTTTGTGAAAAATTTAAAGTCCATTACAGTTATTATTCGGGAGAACTATATATATATGCAGACCTCCGCTGCCATTCTAGATCAGACTGGCTTTGGCTGCTATTATCGTTTACAATGATCTCTTTAGGTAAATTGACAGTCTAATATTTTCAGTATTCTTTTTTTTATTTTGTTGGGTGATATGTAAATACAGGAAGACCATCTCCATCTAAACCCACCTTGTGTAGAGGAAATAAAGAACGGGATAGGTTTTTATTCTGAGCAAATTGTGTGTGTGCGAGGTCACCAGGAAGGCGCCTAGTGGACCTGTCGCCTGTCCTCTGGTTCCCGGCCCTGGGGAGGCTCATGGTACACGTGTAAATAAACAACTTCTTCCTCAATACCATCTCCTGTTTCTTTCACATATTTATTCAGCTCTCAGGACTGTCACCAGCTCTCAGAAATGTCTCAGCTCTCAGGTCTATGTCTCAGCTCTTAGGACTATCTCAGCTCTCAGAAATATCTCAACTCTCAGGACTATCTCATCTCTCAGAAATGTCTCAGCTCTCAGGTCTAGGTCTCAGCTCTCAGGTCTATCTCGGCTCTCTGAAATATCTCATCTCTCAGGACTATCTCAGCTCTCAGAAATGTCTCAGCTCTCAGGTCTATGTCTCAACTCTCAGGACTATCTCAGCTCTCAGAAATGTCTCAGCTCTCAGAAATGTCTCAGCTCTCAGAAATGTCTCAGCTCTCAGGTCTATGTCTCAGTTCTCAGGACTATCTCAGCTCTCAGGACTATCTCAGCTCTCAGAAATAACTCAGCTCTCAGGACCATCTCAGCTCTCAGGAATATCAAGCTCTCAGGAATATCTCAGCTCTCAGGACTATCTCAGCTCTCAGGGATGTGTCAGCTCTCAGGGATGTGTCAGCTCTCAGGGATGTGTCAGCTCTCAGGAATGTCTCAACTCTCAGGAATGTCTCCGCTCTCAGGACTGTCTCAGCTCCCTGGTAGGCCTCACTTATACGTTAAACTCCCTGAACGTCCATCATACGATAACCCAGCCTCTCTCTCAGGGCCCCCGACCTTCACCTCCTCCTCCACCCGAGACTCAACTCAATCACCTCCTCCTCCACCCGAGACTTAACTCAATCACCTCCTCCTCCACCCGAGACTTAACGCAATCACCTCCTCCTCCACCCGAGACTCAACTCAATCACCTCCTCCTCCACTCACCTCCTCCTCCACCCGAGACTCAACTCAATCACCTCCTCCTCCACTCGAGACTCAACTCAATCACCTCCTCCTCCACCCGAGACTTAACGCAATCACCTCCTCCTCCACCCGAGACTCAACTCAATCACCTCCTTCTCCACCCGAGACTTAACTCAATCACCTCCTCCTCCACCCGAGACTTAACTCAGTCATCTCCTCCTCCACCCGAGACTTAACTCAGTCACCTCCTCCTTGGTGCAGTCTCACGCTCTTTGGCCATCAGATGTCTTAGTTAATCATCACACGTTTTAACATAGGTCATTTTAACGTAGGTCGTTTTAACATAGGTCGTTTTAACATAGGTCGTTTTAACATAGGTCATTTTAACATAGGTCATTTTAACATAGGTCGTTTTAACATAGGTCGTTTTAACATGAGTCGTTTTAACATAGGTCATTTTAACATAGGTCGTTTTAACATAGGTCGTTTTAACATAGGTCGTTTTAACATAGGTCGTTTTAACATAGGTCGTTTTAACATAGGTCGTTTTAACATGAGTCGTTTTAACATAGGTAGTTCGTTCCTAGAAATAGCTAGATATACCAAACAAATGCCAGGTGTGGTCGCCCTAACACAACCTCACTACTGACAGGTATGGCCCCTCTCACCGATGTCACAGGTGTGTAGGCGTCTCTCCATACCTGCCTCTACACACCTTGACATCAAAGGGGGTAAACCTGTTCATTAGAGAGGACGTGTCCCTTACGCCCTCCCATGATAGATATCCTTAAGATTTACTCCCTTCAAGATTTACCCCTTTGAGATTTACCCCTTTCAAGATTTACCCCTGTGAGATTAACCTCTTCAAGATTTACCCCTTTGAGAATCACCCTTCAAGATTTACCCCTTTGAGATTTACCCCTTCAAGATTTACCCCTTCAAGATTTACCCCTTTGAGATTAACCTCTTCGAGTTTTACCCCGTCGAGGTTTACCTCCTCTGGGATATAATTAAAGAGTTACCCCTTATAATTTACCCATCTCCGACATCAACCTAGATTCACTCCCAAGATTTACTCCTCAAATTCACTCCCAAGATTTACTCCTCAAATTCACTCCCAAGATTTACTCCTCAAATTTACTCCCAAGTTTCCAAGATTTACGCTTTTATCATCCCTTTCTCTCGCCCTCTAGTTCTCCTGTCTTCCTTCCCTCTCTCTCTCTCCCTCTCTCTCCCCCTGCCTCTCTCCCTCTCTCCCTCTCTCTCTCACTGCCTCCCTTCAGCTCACTTGCTTTATCTCTCTCCCTTTAGTTTACCTACTCTTCCACCCTCCCTCCCTCCCTCCCTCCCTCCATATCACCTGCCTTCCTCCTTCCCTCCACCTCTCCACCTCACCTCCCTGCCTCCCCTCCTCTCCCCTCCTTTATAATGTATAAAAGGATTTTGTGTCAGGTGAATAATATTATTTTTGACAGTGTGATGAAAAACTCCTAATAAACCACCTCTCAATCCCTTCACTCCTCCTCTCACATCCCTTCACTCTCACCTCTCACCTCTCACATCCCTCTCTCACCTCTCACCTCCTCACCACTCACCTCTCACACACTCTCACCTCTCACCCTTCACCTCTCACATCCCTTCACTCTCACCTCTCACATCCCTTCACTCTCACACATCTTCACTCTCACACCTCCCTCTCACATCCCTTCCACCTCTCACCTCCACATCCCTTCATCACCTCTCACATCCCTTCACTCTCACCTCTCACATCCCTTCACTCTCACCTCTCACATCCCTTCACTCTCACCTCTCACATCCCTTCACTCTCACCTCACATCACATCCCTTCCACTCTCACCTCTCACATCCTTTCACTCTCACCTCCGCATCCCTCTCACTCTCACCTCTCACATCCCTTCACCTCTCACCTCTCACATCCCCTTCACTCTCACTCCCATCCCTTCACTCTCACCTCTCTCCACTCACTCACCTCTCACTCTTCACCCTCTCACCTCACCTCTCACATCCCTCCTCACTCTCACCTCTCACATCCCTCTTCACCTCTCATCCCTCTCATCCTTCCTCTCTCCTCCATCCCTCCACTGCACCTCTCACATCCTTCACTCTCACCTCACATCCCTTCACTCTCACCTCTCACATCCCCTTCCCTCTCCACCTCTCTCACATCCCTTCACTCTCACCGCTCACATCCCTTCACTCTCACCTCTCATCCCTTCACTCACCGCTCACATCCCATCACCTCTCACATCCCTTCCTCTCACCTCTCACATCCCTTCCTCTCACCTCTCACATCCCTCACTCTCACCTCTCACATCCCTTCACTCTCACCTCTCTCCATCCCTTCACTCTCACCTCTCACATCTTCCTTACTTATTCTTTCTCACTAAACAATAAATTAATACAACTTAAATGCCTCTTTACCTTTACTTTACTTACCTTGCTTAAACAACACCCCCTTCCCCCTCCCCTCCTTCCCCCCCCCCCACTCAATGCCTTCTGTTTACTTTAAAAATCCCTCTCTTCCTCTCAGAATAAGCTCTCTCGGCACGGCATTCAAATAAAAAAAAATCCGATATCGTCGGCAGCCGTCCAGCCCAGATTTTTAACTGATCCCCCCATGACCGGCTGAGGAGTGAGTTATATATATGATAGAGGGTATTAATCTGTTAAAGTGGCCGTCGCGTCGTCGGGTCGGATATACGTGGAGGATTGTGGCGGTTCTTGTGTGTGTGTGTGTGTAGAGGGAATTATGCCGTGGGATATATTTTCTTTTATCTCAATTTTTCTCTCTGTATTTCATTATCTTTGTGTAATGGAAGAAGATAATAATAATAATAATAATAATAATAATAATAATCAAGTATAACATTAATCTCTCTGTATTTGTTTAGTAATATTTCCCATAATATAAATGAAATAACACTTAATAATTCTTCAGTACATTTCTAGTGACAGTTTATAATATATATGGGTGTGTGTCAAGATCTACGAGTCTGTGTAGAACTTGACTCCTTGACTGCTTGTGTGTGTGTGTGATAGATATTACAGTCCACGTCCACATTACAATTCCACCCCTTGTGATATTTAAACACCACTTATGATACTTCTACCCCCTTCGTGACACTTCCACCCTTCTTGTGACACTTCCACCCCATCGTGACACTTCCACCCTTCTTGTGACACTTCCACCTCCCTTCGTGACACTTCCACCCCATCGTGACACTTTCACCCCATCGTGACACTTCCACCCCATCGTGACACTTTCCAATCTCTTCTGCAGACATCTCTCCACCCCTTCAGACACTTCCAATTCCATCGTGAGACATTCTCAATTCCATCGTGACACTTTCAATTCTATCGCATACTTCCACCCCTCGTAACATTTCCACCCTTCTTAGACACTTCCAATCTCCATCGTGACACTTCCACCCTCCTCGACACTTCCACCCCCGTAACACTTCCACCCTTCTAGACATCTCTCCACCCCCCTCGTGACACTCCCAATTTCTGTGACACTTCCAATCTTATCGTGACACTTCCACCCCATCGTGACACTTCCACCTCCTCGTGACACTTCCACCCTCCTGCAACACTTCCACCTCGACACTTCCACCCCCATCGCACACTTCCACCCCTCGTGACAATTCAACCCCATCGTGACATTTCCACCCCCTCGTGACACTTTCACCCCATCGTGACACTTCCACCCCCTCGTGACACTTCCACCCCCTCGTGACAAATTGACCCCATAACAGAACCTTTCACCAAAATGGGCATTTATGGAGCTGGTCAATGTTTTATCACCTAGCCTTTTAGAATGTAAATTTAACATTATGTGAGAGACAGCGGCACACTGGTCCTCAACACCTCCACTACAAATTTCAGACTCGTTTTAGGATTAATGGAATTTGAATATACCATAACTGGGGAAGAGGCGTAGGTTATAGGATGGGAGAGAGAGGGGAGATGGGAGGGAGTTGGGAAGGAAAGAAATTATAGGAGAGTTGGGGGAAGGGGAGAGAATAGAGAGAGGAGGATATGGTAGAAGAGAGAACGAAGGAAGGAAGGAAAGAAGGGGATAATGATAATAGGGAATTAAGAAGGAAGGAGAGAATGGGAAGGAAAGGATTTGGTAGAAGAAGGGAGGAAAGTAGAGAAAATGGAGAGGAAAAATGTGGGAAGAGAGAAATTTAGGGTAGGAAGGGGAAGAGGAGAGACAGTGGAAGGGGAGATAGGAGGGAGTGAAGAAAGAAGGGAAAGAGGGACCATTGGGAAGAATGGAACAAAGGAATGAGAAGAGAGAGAGAGAGAGAGAGAGCAGCTGGGGGATATAAAGAGGCAAAATAATAACTGGGGAGACGAAAGAATCCTAGGGGAAAGGGAGGAGGGGAGAGAGAGGAGGCA
This sequence comes from Homarus americanus, assembly GCF_018991925.1. Taxonomy (NCBI): domain Eukaryota; kingdom Metazoa; phylum Arthropoda; class Malacostraca; order Decapoda; family Nephropidae; genus Homarus; species Homarus americanus. Next base: position 216,291 of record NW_024746036.1, read on the forward strand.
GTGTAGGAGATGATCTGCATAACGAAATATGGGGAGAGGGGGAGAGGACCTGTCTGTAGGGAGAAAGGGGAGATGACAGTCTGATGGGGAGGAACAAGTATAACAAAGGTCGTGAAGGGAACACAGAGCCTGAGTGAAGGGAAGATACTTAGACATCCAAGTACTCTCTCTCTCTCTCTCTCTCTCTCTCTCTCTCTCTCCACACACACACACACCGTCGTCGTGGTGGTAGTGTCGGATTCTCTTATCCTTAACACAAACGTAGAGCCATTTAGTCCGGCAGCCCAAATGGCAAATTTAGGTTGGACTTTCCTTTGGTGTTTGTAGTGTTTTTTTTTGTGTGTGTGTGTTTTTTATCCTCTTTTTGTTTTATTGGTGATCATGTAAGACTAGTTTCTACAGCGGGACATCGTGTTGAAGTTGAACAATTTTGCGATATGTTCTGTTGATGAAGTAAATCGTGAAAAATCAGTAGTTCCTCTTGGGGCAGAGTTTAATAGCTGTTGTTTTTATCTATAACAACACTGCTGGTAGACGCCATCACCCATCATAACAACATTACATAATAACATCATTATTCCTCATAGATAAAAACATATTAAGCTTGTTATTGTAATCTAATAATAACTATAATTTTACAATTCAGTGGCGGCCATTTTGGTTTTGACTATTTTATGAAAGATATTTAAGACTGCTGACCTGATGCCACCCCACCGCTTCATGAATCAGTAATTAACACTCAGAGAAAAGATAGACAAGAAATCCACGTTCCATTACATTCTGCTGGAGTATTATTCATTTACGATCTTATTCATTCTTTATATACTACTTACGTTCTTTGGTATTTTCTCTGTACGCTTTTAAAACTCTATGTAATCTTTTTCAGTATAATTTCTCCAGCTTATTTTTTACTTTTTTTTTTTACTTTTTTTCATTTTCTCTATAATTTTTAGGTCTCTTGAGTTTTTCCGTTATTTTCCGTTATTTTCCCGAATTTTTTCCGTTATTTTTCCGTTATTTTATGTTCTTAGGTTTTTTCTATTTTTTATATCTGAACGTTGGTTTACTTTCATTTTACTCTTATTGGTGTTCTTTGTGCATCATATTACGGTGTTTGTGCGTCATATAGCGATCTTTTTGCGTCATATAGCGATCTTTGCGCGTCATCTTTACCTCTACGTTCTTTGTACCGCTTTATTACACATTCTGAACGTTGTTTTTGCATTCTTTGTGATCTGTTACCTGGGATCTGTTACCTGGGATCTGTTGCCTGAGACCTGTTGCCTGAGATCTATTACTTGAGTTCTGTTGCCTGAAACACGTCAGCCAGAGAGATACTTTATCAACACCTCCAGGCAACAGAGACGCAAGCAACCAGGGACAACATCTTCACCCAGGTAATTCCACAGGGAAACTCAGGCAGTGCGTGAACAACCTTCCTCGCTACAGGCATTTCCCTTCCTCATTATACCGGACAGTTAAACGACACAGGCAGCTCATCCGGACGATAACAGATCAGTTAATGGTAGTTGGTGTGTCGATAATGGCTCCAACAGACCCGTGCCATTTAAATGCATTACTTGAACGCCTTTAGATGTCGTTTGCACCATTAAGACAGCTTGATGATGGCGCCAGGATGCTATTTATATTAAAGTCCTTCCAGTTTTAGACTCGTTTTGAACCTGTAGCAGACACGATGGGAGTTTTTATACGCGTTTAAGACTGTAAGGGAAATTTGGTGTTTTCTTTTACTGCTTTATTTATTTATTTATATAGTTATTCTTTATCTATTTATGAGAAATTTTGTAGATATGGAATACTTTTGGCAGCTGTGGACACGTAGATGGTTAAGTAGTCATTCTTATGCCCTGGGTGATGAGAGGGGGTGGGGGAGAGTGAGAGGGAATGGGGGAGAATGAAGAGTGAGGGAGTGTAGGAGAGTGAGAGGAAGTGAGGAGTGAGGGAGAGGGAGAGTAAGAGGGGAGTGAGGGAGAGTGAGAGTAAGAGAGGAAGAATGAGATGGGGTAAGTGAGAGCCAAAAGGAGTGAGGGAGAGTAAGAGTGAGCGAGGGAGAGTGAGAAGGAGTTAATGAAAGTCAGAAGGAATAGGAAAGAATGAATGAGGGAGAATGAGAGGGAGTGAGGGATAGTGAAAGAGAGTGAGAATGAGAGGGAGTGAGGGAGAGCGAAAGAGAGTGAGAATAAGGGAGAGTGTGGAGGTATGGAAGAGTTTGGTAACACTTTGATTTCATCGTACACACACACACACACACCACTCACCTCACTCACCTGATCTTCTTTCCCTCTTTTCCCCTCTCTCAACACCCCTCATTACCTCCTTCTCCCCAATTTATCAACTCCTTGCTCCCCCTCACCCCATCCATTCCTTCCTCATCTCCCAAACCCATCCTACCCACCTCCCCTCTCTCCTTCAACTCACCCCTTCCTACTTCACCTTTTAAATACCTCACCCCAGGCTTCTCTCCCTCACCCCCCTCCCCTCCTCCGCCCCACGTAATCTACCCGCGTGGTGTAAAGCGACGCCCGTCTCCATTACCATTATTACAATCAATACCTGAGGTCTTTATAAGTCCTCCACACCTTGTACCTGCCTCACTGTTTACCTGTCCACGCCCTAACTTGGGGGTGTCCATGCCCTCATAATGGGGAGCCTGTTGTATGCCTTCATGGGGGGGGGGAACACATCATGGGGGAGAATGGTAGGGACGTGATGCCATGTTATTAAATAAAAAGAGACGTTTTGTCCGCTTGGGGTCCAGGGTGTAGCGTAGGGTGTAGCGAGGATACTGTAGTGTTGAGCAGTGACACACTTTGAGGCATCATTAAATGGAGTGTTATGAAGCAAACTCTCCAGGTGAGACAAGATCATGACACCTGTAGCTGCAACACTTACGCTTACCGTGCTGATGTGTCATATGGGTCTGTACTATAATTAGAGCAACAATATACACGTCAGGTAGATATTGTTTGTGATCACCAGCGCCAGAGTAGTCGTCATTAGTCCTCTCCCAAGACCTGGCTGCTGGTCCTTAAGTCACAGAACAACAACATTGAATATGCCAGTGTCCAGCAGCTCATCAACACAGCTGGACCAGGTGCCATCTGTACCATTGTGAATCTCGCCCACTGTCAGCTCGAGGAAGCTAACGTCAGGATGATGCGGCGGTACAGTTATAGCAGGGTTCTGGTCCACACTGTTGACACAAGTGTGGTTGTATTGGCAGCAGCAACATTTCAGGAACCAGGAATATCAGATATTTGGGGTCAGTGTTATCTACACACAAGAATTTCCGCTCCGTTGCTGTCCGTGAGCTATCTGCACCACTTGGCCCGGGGAAGTCGCTAACACTTAGATTCACTCCCTCCCTTTGTTCAAAATGGCAAAAAACAAAACAAAATTAGAGTTTATGGATGGCTGATGATGGAGAACTCGGGGGGAAAAAATAACATGCCGAAGCAGTAGAAACTTGTGGGTTGTTATGTATTGTACACTAAAGGCGTCAATACTCCCTCCAACACTCCTGACGTTCATCAAAAAAGTTACATCGCCAGCTACCTTCACCTGATGACTGGGGCGGACTGCTCCAGAAAAACCTCAGCTCCTTCAGGTCAGTGAGTCATGTCGTGAACTACTGCGTCCACCTACCGGAGACAACGGGAGCTACGTATGAGAACTGTACTACTGACGGTACCTATCGAGGACACCGTGACGTGTCCTCAGCGAAAAACTAGTGAAGTCCTTCGAAAATAGATTTAGGAGAGAGAGAGAGAGAGAGAGAGAGAGAGAGAGAGAGAGAGAAACAGAAAACGAAAGATAGACATATTAACAACACACACACACACCGTCCTCCTCCCCGACTCCTTGGAGGTGTCGTCAATCTTGGAAGACGGAAGAACCTCTGGTCATTTGTCCTCCCGTCCCTGGCTGTGTGACGTCATCCCCTCCCTTCCCCTCCCCTCCCTTCCCCTCCCCTCCCATCCACTCCCCTCCCCCCGTCCACCACCACCACCACCACCACCACCACCTCAGCTCCTATAGAACACAAGTTAGTACATCACTTTGAAGAGAATAAGAGATGTTATGTTATGTTATGTTATCTTATGTTATGGTTAAAATCGATGGAAATAGCGATTAACCCACCTGTTTATCTCACCTGTTGATTAAATACCCTACCGCTACCTGGAGGGTTTAGGTTAGGTTAGGTTAGGTTAGGGTGTTTAATCATCAGGTGAAATAAGCTGAAGTGCCTAATCTCCGAAAACAAAAATATTGTATCGTTGAACATTTCGAAAAGTGAGGCTTGAATTCTGTTTTATTATTATTATTATTATTATTACCAGGACAGAAATCACACAGTAATTTACATAAAACCAGCACACACCTCTATTAAGAACTCACGCCATAAAGATATTTTGTAAAAAAAAAATATATATATATATATATATATATATATATATATATATATATATATATATATATATATATATATATATATATATATATATATATATATATATATATATATATATATATATATATATAATGAGCCAGGCGCTGCAATTCACATTCCTGTGTGAGTTATACTGAAAGCGCTTAAACTTGTGTTTCTTGTTTCCTTGTGGTTATCAGTATATACTGCATCACGCGCACCTACAGTGATTTACTTGAATGTATGTATATATATATATATGCAAATAACATGTATATTTTTTCTTCCTTCCACAAAATATCTTATGCAGTAGTTCTTACTTTCAATGGAATATACACATATGTGGGTGTTAGGATTGTGATGTGTGTGTGTGGGGAGGAGGGTTCATGTTCTATTTCCAACATGGAGATAAGTAGTCAAAAATGGTGTTGCTTTTTTATAATTCTGTTATTTAATTAAGTTGATTAGGTATGTCTTAAGTAAATTGCATGTACCTGAGATGTATTATGTATCTGTTTACTCTGTTGATTAGGTAGGTATATATTTTGCACCTGCATACCTTAAGCTTGATTAGGTATGCATTATGTATCTATTTATCTATTGATGTAAAGGTGTATTATGTATCTGTATACCTGTTGATGTAAGTGTGTATTATGCAGATGTGTGTTTGTAGGTGAAGTTGAGGGTACGGTTGAGTATACAGACTTGAGTGGAAGTTGATAGGAGAGAATGTATTGTCAAATAAAGGTGCTTCTTAGGTACACACACACACACCCACTGCTGTGTTAGGAGCCTTGGAGAGAGACCCAGAGAGAGTGGGGGAGTATCACACACAGGGAGGGGGGTCGTCGTATGCCGTGCGTCGTCTAAACGTTCAGACAAAGGCGCTAAACAGTCCAGCAAACACTACTTTTATCACCCGGCCATATCACGTATGAAAATAAATGGTGCGCTAGACACTGTTACTGTCACCTCTCTCTCTCTCTCTCGTTCTCCTCCCCACACCTCAATAATATCATTACTACTACACTCACTCTCTCCTGGTCCACTACTCCCCGCCCCTCCCTCCCTCCCTCCCTGCACTTCCTCCGTGTAAAGTTAGAGAATATGACGGTTGCTTTTCTGTTGGGGGCAGCTGAGTCTTGGCCCGCGAATAAGAGGGAGGGAGAGACGGAGACGTGAACTCTTACCTCCGGCGTCCACTACTGTTGCTGCTATCCGTTCGTTATTGCTATTACCGTTGCTAGTTAATACTGCTGCTGTTACTGCTACTACTGCTGTTAGCTAATACTGCTGCTGTTATCATATTATTGCTGTTGTTACTACTGTTGCTGTTACTGCTACTACTGTTGCTATTACTGTTATTACTGCTGCTAGCTATCACTGCTGCTGTTCCTGCTATTACTGCTGCTGTTAATGCTATTACTGCCGTTGCCAGCCAATTACTGCCGTTGTTACTGCTACTACTGTTGCTAGCTACTGCTGCTGTTACTGCTATTACTGCTGCTGCTGTCACATTGCTGTTGTTATTGTTACACGCAACCGTTGCTAGCCAATTACTGTTGCTGTTATTACTGCTGCTGCTGCTGTTACTGCTGTTATTGCTACGCAACCGTTGCTGCTAAATACTACTGCTGCTGTTATTACTGCTGCTGCTGTTACTGCTGCTGTTATAATGTAAACTGCTGCTGCCAGCCACTACTGCTGCTACATATTGCTGTTGCTGCTGTTGCCGTTGCTGTTATTGCTAATGCTGCAACCTCCTGCTGCTGCTAGCCACCACGTTGCTGTTATTACTGCTGCTGCTGCTGTTACTGTTGCCGTTATTGTTACTGCAACTGCTGCTGCTAATAATTACTGTTGCTGTTACTGCAACTGTTGCTGCTAGCTAATTACTGCTGTTGTTACTGCTGTTGTTATTGCAACTGCTGCCAGTTAGCCACTACTGCTGCCAAGTTATTACTGCTGCTGCTGCTGTTACTGCTGCTGTTATTGCTACTGCAACTGCTGCTGCTAGCCACTACTGCTGCTGTTATTACTGCTGCTGCTGCTGTTACTGCTGCTGTTACTGCTACTGCAACTGCTGCTGCTAGCCACTACTGCTGCTGTTATTACTGCTGCTGCTGCTGTTAATGTTTTCGTTATTGCTACCGCAAATGCTGCTGCTAGCTATCATTGCTGTTGTTACTGCTACTGTTGTTGATGGGTAACAGGTGATGGTGACAGGTGATGATTCATAGGTGACAGGGTGACATAAGACGGTGACGGGTGCCGATGGGTTGCGACGAAGGACAGAAGTAAATTCTGATGAAACAAACCATAGGGCTTTGTTGTGATGGGGAACCAATTATGAAAGCCGACATACATAAGGCAGAAGTTTGAATGAATAAATGAATGACAATGAATGAAGGGAGAATATGTGTTGCCTTGAGTGAATGAAGAGTGATATTATGCTTGTAAGAGTGAATAAATGAATGGACGTGAATTCAAGAAGATTCCTATATTGAGAGAATGAAAGAAGGCCAGCGAATGAAGGGAGACTCTGTACATAATAAAATTTAACGGAATAACAGTGAATGAAGAAAGAACTCTGCTTCCATTCTGTTTTCATTCACGTTGAGATAGAGAAAACTCACCCATGGTCTCTGATATAAACAAAACTATACAGAAAATTAAAGAAAAAAATCTTTTCTGCCCTTATTTCTTTCCACCGTGAAGAAATGTGTGCGCGGGAAGAGGAAGAGGAGGAGGATCAAGAAGGGCAGGAGGAGGAGGAGGAGGGGCAGGAGGAGGAGAAGGAGGAGGAGGAGGGGCAGGAGGAGGAGGAGGGGCAGGAGGAGAAGGAGGAATAAGAGAAGCAGGCGGGAAGAGAAGGAGGAGGAGGAAGAGAAGAAGAGTGAAGAGAAAAGGAGAAAGAGAAGGATGAAGAAGAAGAGTGAGAAGAAGAAGAAGAGGAGGAAGAGAAGAGGAGTAGGAGGAGATCTTCACTCATTCTAAACAACACCAGGTCGTGACGGAAGATGGTGCTGAATGGCTCCCAGGCGTGGCTTAGAGAGCACCACTGTCACCACCACTACCACCACCACCACCACCACTGTCGCCACCACCACCACTGTCACACCACTATCACCACCACCACCACCACCACTGTCACTACCACCACCACTGTCACCACCACCACTATCACCACCACCACTGTCACCACCACCACCACCCACTGTCACCACTGTCACAGCACCACCGTCACCAATTTCACTACCACCACTACCCACCCACACCGTCACCACTGTCACCACTACCACTGTCACCACCAACTGTCACCATCAGTACCACTCATCACCACCACCACTATCACCACCACCACTGTCACCACTGTCATCACCACCACCACCACTGTTACCACCACTACCACCACCAACACCATCACCACCACCAACACCATCACCACCACCAACACTAGCACCACCACAGTCACTACCACCACCACTGTCACCACCCACTCATCACCACCACCACCACTCATCACCACCACCACCATCACGTCACAACCACATCCCCCCACCAGAGATAGAAAAGGTCATCGCCCTCCCCACACCATAAAGAGACAGACAGACAATCAGACAATCAGACAATCAGAGAGACATAAAGAAAGAAAGAAAATCATCCCCCTGGAGCACAATACCACAAGCCCCCCCCCCCCCACCCCCCTCCCCCCACCCCCCACCCCACCCCCCTACCTACTAGCATACTATAAACCTGACCACTGTGCCTCTCTCTCAAACCTTCACCCTAATATGAATACTGTGTGGTGATCCCTGGAGGCACTTCAACCTACTGACTCTTGTATCATAATAAACCCCTTAGTACTGTAGCGTAAAACATCATCCTTCACCTATAGAGAGACGAGAATTCAACAGGTTATATTTTGTTGTTGTTGCTGTTGTTGTTATAGAGTTTGGTAGGTCGTCTTTTGATTTTTGAACAACTTTGTTTTGGAGTATTTTTGTTTGAGTGTTTGTTTATATATATATATATATATATATATATATATATATTTTACATATATATATATATATATATATATATATATATAGCTACATATATATATATATATATATATATATATATATATATATATATATATATATCTCTCTCTCTCTCTCTCTCTCTCTCTCTCTCTCTCTTCCCCCTCTCCCTCTCTCTCTCCCCTCTCTCTCTCTCTCTTTCCCCTCTCTCTCTCTCTCTCTCTCTCTCTCTCTCTCTCTCTCTTCCCCTCCTCTCTCTCTCTCCCCCCCTCTCCCCTCTCTCTCTCTTCCCCTTCTCTCTCTCTGTCTAAGTGAGGAAGCAAATGATACCCTCCCCTCCTGACGGTAAATTATGAATGAGCACACACAAACCCACAGTCTCACGTCTCCAGCATTGTCCTGTCGTTGATACAATTCTTCCTCACAATCTTACCTGGAGGTGGACAAATCCTTGATCCCCTCTAAGGTGTTTCAGAACCTCCTTGGCCAGGTGTGTGTGTGTGTGTGTGTACCTTAAGATGCTTGATATTTCCGTAGTGTCTTCTTATTTGGATGTGAGAGGATGTTTTCTTCTTCTTTCGATCTTCTCTCAATCTTCTTCTTCTTCTTCTTCTTCTTCTTCTTCTTCTTCTTATTATTATTATTATTATTATTATTATTATTATTATTATTATTATAATACTATTATTATTATTATTATTATTATTATTATTATTATTATAATTATTATTATTATTATTATTATTATTATTATCATTACTATTAATACTACTATTACAATTAACATACCACTCTTATACACACCAAACAAACCACAAAATTAAATCTTATAAATAACACATCCACAAAAACCAAAAATCACTATAGGAATAAACCATAAAAAAACCCACCTTAAAACGACACCTACCACTTAAACCTATTTTGAGACCATAGACGGCGGAATTCTCAGATGGCTATAAACATCAAGTATAGATCGACACGGAATGAATTAGTCCCCCTTTGAGAAGTCTGTCGAGTTGGTCACTGTAATCCAAGAAGTTTTCAATCTTGTTTCTGAGTCGAGTTTGATGACCGGGGATTAGTGTGTTATTGGTGTGTAATTTATCCATTTTGAACACTTGTGGATGAATTGGGTTGTCAGTGGGTGGATGAGGGTGGATGAGGGGGAGGAGGGATGGGGGTAGGGGTAGGGGGAGGTATGTGGGATGGTAGGGATGGGGATGAGGTGTGTTGGAAGGTGGGAGGGTGAATGAATAGTTGGGGTGGGTGTATGTGGGAGGAGGAGGGGGTGTGAGGGTGAATGTGGGTGGTGGAAGGTAAAATGTAGGAGAAGGAGGAGGAGGAGGGGGAGGAGGAGGAGGTAAGAAAAAATTAACAGCCAATTCCCCCTTAAAACCTTCTCTTCTCCCTTATTCCTTTTACCTTTTCTGTTTTTCTCTTCTCTTCTCTCCATTTCCTTCCCTCTTCCCCTCTCCACGTCTCTCGTATCCCCCTCTCTCCTATCGCCCTCTTCTTCTCTTCCTTTCCTTCCTTTTACCCCTCTCCTTCTCCCTTCTTCCTCTCCCTCTCATCTCCGACAACGAGAAGGTTGAGTGGGGGGTGGTGCTGCCCATCAATCATAGAGGGTGTAAGTTGAATTGTATCCTCTGGCCTTCAATCATAGAGCCAGTTGATTATCATGGGCTATCACACGCAGAGAGAGAGAGAGAGAGAGAGAGAGAGAGAGAGAGAGAGTTAACTCCTGGTCATCAATTGTCATTAAGGACCATAGGAGGCAATTTTCTACCTAGGATTTGTTGCAGCCAAGTCTGTGAATAGATACAAATGATGAGCTTTGAATACCCGGCATTAGAGGGCAGCACGAGTCAAGTCAAGTTAACGAGGGGAGAGGGAGGAGAGGGGAGAGAACGGGAGGTGGGGAGGACAGGGGGAGAGGGAGGGGGTGTAGGGGGGAATGACGGACAGGAGAGAGAGGGAAGGAGTAGGGGGCAGGAGAGAGAGAGGTGAGGGAAAGGAGGAGGAGGGGTATAGGGGAGTTTAGGTGAGGGGAGTGGCAGGGAAGGAACGGAAGATGGGGAGGGGAGAAGGGGTGTAGGGAAGTAAGATAGATGGGAGTGGGAGGGGAGAGAGGAGACAGAGGTTGGGGATTAGGGGAGGAATGTGAGGGAGTAAGGGAGAGTGAGAGGTGAGGAAGGGAGTGGTAGGTGGGGAGGAAGGAAGGGGTGAGAGTGGGAACTATATCTCGGTATATACATCACTCTATCTCGGTATATACATCACTCTATCTCGGCATATACATCACTCTATCTCGGTATATACATCACTCTATCTCGGCATATACATCACTCTATCTCGGTATATACATCACTATATCTCGGTATATACATCACTCTATCTCGGCATATACATCACTCTATCTCGGTATATACATCACTCTATCTCGGTATATACATCACTCTATTTCGGTATATACATCACTCTATCTCGGTATATACATCATTCTATCTCGGTATATACATCACTCTATCTCGGTATATACATCACTCTATCTCGGTATATACATCACTCTATCTCGGCATATACATCACTCTATCTCGGCATATACATCACTCTATCTCGGTATATACATCACTCTATCTCGGTATATACATCACTCTATCTCGGTATATACATCACTCTATCTCGGTATATACATCACTCTATCTCGGTATATACATCACTCTATCTCGGTATATACATCACTCTATTTCGGTATATACATCACTCTATCTCGGTATATACATCATCTATCTCGGTATATACATCACTCTATCTCGGCATATACATCACTCTATCTCGGCATATACATCACATCGGTATATACATCTATCTCGGTATATACATCACTATCTCGGTATCACATCTATCTCGGCATATACATCACTCTATCTCGGTATATACATCACTCTATCTCGGTATATACATCACTCTATCTCGGTATATACATCACTCTATCTCGGTATATACATCACTCTATCTCGGTATATACATCACTCTATCTCGGTATATACATCACTCTATTTCGGTATATACATCACTCTATCTCGGTATATACATCACTCTATCTCGGTATATACAGTGGCATAATATCTTGGCAGGTTCCGAGGATAATAGCTCCAGTGTTAAGGTGGTGTGTGTTAGGCCTTTACCTAGTGTTAGTAAACATCATTAACGGTATAGATTGAAAGTAAACATTATCACTCCTCATATATAACCGGGAATGTTTGAATGTTGTATGTGTAGTGTATGTGTGTTAGTGTGTTGTATGTGTAGTGTATGTGTGTTAGTGTGTTGTATGTGTAGTGTATGTGTGTTAGTGTGTTGCATGTGTAGTGTATGTGCGTTAGTGTGTTGCATGTGTAGTGTATGTGTGTTAGTGTGTTGCTTGTGTATTGTATGTGTGTTAGTGTGTTGCATGTGTAGTGTGTATGTGTGTTAGTGTGTTGCTTGTGTAGTGTATGTGTGTTAGTGTGTTGCATGTATAGTGTATGTGTGTTAGTGTGTTGCATGTATAGTGTATGTGTGTTGTATCTCCTTCCCACCCTTCCCATCCCTTCCCATTTCCCACCTCCTCTCTCTATCTTCCCTATCATCCCTCCTCCTCCTCCCCTCACCCCACCCCACCCCACCCCTTCCCTCCCCTTCCCTCCCCCCTCCCTAACTACCAAACAAAGTGCCGAAGGAAACTACAGTGTATGCCATTTATTTTTGATACTTTATAAACTAATGAATAACCAATCAACGGCGACTGTCTGTGTGACGACTTAATTGGCCACTGATGACGTCATTGAACAAGGATTAGAGGTAATAGGTAGTTAGGGTTGTAGGCGGGGGGGGGGGGCTATAATGAACATAATCAGGTACTAATTAGTGTTACCTGAACTAGTGGTTTGGTTGAAGAGTGTTATTATTCTTGTAAGAGAAGTGGAGAGGTAGAGAGGTAGAGAGGAGGAGAGGGTAGAGAGGTAGGAGAGGAGGAGAGGGTAGAGAGGTAGAGAGTGGAGAGGAGAGGCGGAGAGGTAAAGGAGTGAGGGAGGTAGAGAGGTAGAGAGGTCGAGAGGTGAGATGTAGAGAGGCGGGAGAGGTAAAGAGGCGGGAGAGGTAGAGAGGCCGAGAGGCGGAGAGGCACAGAGGAGAAGAAAAGGAGAGGCGGGAGAGGTAGAGAGGTCGAGAGTCGAGAGGCGGAGAAAAGGAAAGTGAGTAAAGAGGTAAAGAGGCGGAGAGGCGGAGAGGAGGAGAGGTAGAGAGACGGGAGAGGTACAGAGGCGGAGAGAGGTACAGAGGTGGTGTAGATAGGCGGAGAGGCGGAGAGGTAGAGAGGCGGAAAGGTAGAGATGCGAAGAGGTAGAGATAGAGAGGCGGAGAGGTAGAGAGGCGGAGAGGTAGAGAGGCGGAGAGGTAGAGAGGTAGAGAGGTAGAGAGGTAGAGAGGCGGAGAGGTAGAGAGGCGGAGAGGTAGAGAGGTAGAGAGGCGGAGAGGCAGAGGAAAAAAAATAAAATAATGAAATATCGGCAGTAAATCGGAAGAACTTGTTAGGGAAATCAACCCTCAAAAAGGGAAAATAAATCGGAAATATGTGAAGGGAAATATTTCTAAGGAGATCGAGAAGAAATTGAAGTATATAGAAGCCAAATAATTATCGGAAATGATCGGGAACAAATCGGAAACAGATCGGAAATAGTGAGAAAAAATAGTTGAATAGAGTCGGAAATACGTCGTAAAAATGTCGGAAATATGTCGGAAAACGTCTAAAATATGTCGGAAAATGTCGGAAACTCCTTATAAAAACCTGATCCGGGTCGGTAATAGGGAACAATAGGGGTTAAAATATACTCATAAAATAGGGGTATAATAGGTGTCGTAAAGAGTATGGTAATAGGGTGAAGTAACAAGGTCACAATAGGGAGATAATAGGAGACACGATAGGGGAGGTAATAGGAGACACGATAGGGTAGGTAATAGGAGACAATATTGGAGATAATAGGGTGAAGTGAGTTGCCTATACACGGTAATAGGGGCGTGTTTACCAAATTGGGTGCGTGGAGGTGTTGATGATATGCACACACACAGACACGCACACACACACACACACACACACACACACACAAACAAATAAGAACACCGAAAAAAAGTAATTATGATGATTAGGAATAGTGGTAATTAGAGTTAATGATGATAATTTGTCATGTGGATGTG